>NC_050451.1:25987362-26287362 GCF_903995425.1 Onychomys torridus
TGCAGCCCAAAGTCATCTGGAAGTTCATTTATATATGAAACTCCCAACTAAGGTTCACACAAGTCAAACTGGCATTTTGGGCAAGCCATTGCTTAAGATTGTTGAAATCTACTTTGTTAGCCTAGCAATGGAATGTTGCAACCATGCTCTTTGGTTACCTCAGAATTTTTCCACAAACTTTTATAGGTTTAATTTCCTAGTCTCCACCATGGCTCTACTAAGTCAGAAATCTTGCCCTTCTGTGTGATTTGAAGTCTTTCAGTTCATGAAGAGACTGCAAACTCTTGAACTAATTAGCATTATTGTGCTGCTTAGACAAATGTTGCCATCCAGAAGCCCTTTTGACTTACACTAAACAAAAGATAACTATGCTGCAGTGGGGTTTGCAAAGGACAGAAATGATAAAGTTGAAAGGACCTGAGGAATAAGCTTAAAGATAGATGAGCTACAGTGAGCCCTAGGTCTGTGGGTTGTCATCTGAGGGGTCAAGCAACCATTGATCACAAACAACAGAAAAGAAATGTCTTCTGAACACAAGTGGAATGACTATTTTTATATAGTTTGTGTTGTATTGGGATTTATAGACAATTTACAGGTGGGAAAGCATGTTACATGATATACAAAGGTTATATGCAAATTTTATATATATATATATATATATATATAATTTTATATCTAAGACTTGAACAACTTTTGGCACCCTATAAAAGTTGATGGCACAGATACAAGTTCATAGCCATATTTCTGTTCATGTAAGAGCTCTTATCTACATACATAGACATCTTTCCTTCAATAGTTGTGGGATTTTTTTTCTTTTTCAAAATCTCAAAATATTCAGTCAGAATCCTTGGTGTAAGTTGTGTCTTTTAAAGTTTCTCTAGTGAGTACAACAGGAATCCAGGGTTCAGTTGTCCTAAAGAAAAGCACAAACTTCCAACTGGAGCCTTTAAGATGAAACCTCAAAAGTTTTATTAACAGTCATATCCAACAGTACTTTGCAAACATGTTTAGTTTGTTCTATTGGTTTCTTAGCTCCCATAAACAATGTCTAAGTGCTGCCAGCTGTAAGGCATATGACATCAACAGAAGGGTGCCTAATAACCAGGAAGCATTAATTTCTTAGCCTCTAAATTATTTGGAATCATCTGGTATGGTCTGTGTTGACATGGCTGCTTAATGTTTGATTTCTGTGACTTCCTATGGCCGTGCCACAGTGGGAAGGCCGTGTTCTCTGGCTTTGGCATTGCTCCTTGTCTTTCCCATCAAACTGTTACAAGATGGATTTACAACAGACCCAAAGGTAGTAGCAAAATGAAAATTAGTTCTCGGGTAGAATAGCAATCCCATTTGACTTGCCTGTAGCAACTGCGTCCTATCTGCAGCAAGGAAATGACTTCTTAATGTGCTTTCTTCCACTAAGAAGAATTAAATCTGTATGGCAAAATGGAAAACCAGTGTGCTGGCAGCCAAATTCTGAAAGGAAGATCCATGACCCTCATGAAGATATTTGTGGCCTAGTTCTATGCTAATGAGACTCATTTAGGCTTAGACTTCCTTAGTGTAAGAATTTAGCCCTGCTGGAAAGCAAAAATCTTTCCTGTACTATTTTGCCTTCCACATCAAAGCTGCTCTGAGAAGTCTCTACCTGCTGCAGGCTGCCAGAGCAGTGTCTCTGGACTATGCTGAGGGTTTGGGGCCCAAGAGAATGAATATTACCACTTTAGTTGAAAATTTTTATTTATTAGTATTGTGGTGTGTGGGGGGGGGGTTAGAGATGCATGCCACAGCATGTGTGTAGAGGTCACAAGACAACTAACTGTATGGAGTGATTCTCTTTCTTTCATTTACCATGGTTTCCAGCTTGTCGCGTTTATACCTTACCCATTGATACCTGGTCAGCATGTTTTGCTGAACTCCCAAAGTTGTTTCAAAGTATCCAAGTTCAAAGTGAGTATTTATGAAGTGAAATGGATAGTAACCATGGATTCTCCAAGATAAAGGAAACAATGCTGGCACCTGGCATTACCTACCTGGATGAGTAAATGAATTCCTGAGATGCATCCCCCCTCCCCCACATCCCTTCAAGGTAAATGGATTTAATTAGTGTTCACCTTAAAGGAAGTTGTAAGGATTATGTGAAATATGAGCAGCAGAGAAGCTGCCCTCCAAATCATGCTGGCCATCAATGACAGTGATATCCAACCATCTACCTAGTCACCTTAACATGAATCACTACACTGCATCCTGTGAGCAAGTTGCACTTTCAGCTTATTATGGCACGTTATAAAGCCACAGGAATGGCAGATTGGTAACAGAATTGAATAACAAAAGGAGATTAAGAGAGAGATTAAACTCAACTGAAAATTTGCTCTCTGGTAGAATAGACATGCTGTCCACTTTAATCTTAAACATATACTTGCTCTGAAATATTTACATATGTAAATATATGTGAATATGTATTATATATATGTTTTACATGGAGAGAGAATGGTCTATGGAGACACTGAATTTAGTAAGTTGTTAGTTTTCTATGCTGTTTTCTCATAGTTTCTATTGTTGCAGGTACTCTTAGATTCATAAACCAGTTACTTCTCAAAAAAATTAGAAAACAAACTGAGAATAGAAAATGAATTCATTTACAGTTTAGGCAGACCCAGAAAGAAAGATTCAGCTTCTCTCTACTTCCTTTGTGACAGAGTGGCAGTTTTATAGAAAACATGAAAGAAAAGCCAGGAAGCATACAACTATTAAAATGGTCAGAATTTGAGAAATCTGGCTAGTCCCTCTCCTGGTTGACAAAGCCTCAGTCTTTCCCTTCCCCAGCACAGGACTGCTTGGAAATTTTACTTTTTTTGAATCCACTTTTTCAATAGTCTGATAGGGGTCTTCAGTGTCTCGCCTCAGAATGTCTTCTTCTCAGGGTGCTTACAACTACTTGGAGCTCAAATAAGACAGCTAAAGCCAGAGAGAGTGATAGATAAACTGCAAGCCAGAAGGAGGCCTGAAAATGGCTGGAGACGATGGACAACTGCAGTCAAGGAAGCAATAATTAAATGGTGGTGGTGAACAAAGGAAATGAAGGGATGATGGAGGCTGTGTGGAGCGGTGGATATGCCCTCAGCAGCCTCCCGCCTTGCAGTCTCAATCTCTCACAGGCTCATCAGGCAAGATGAGGCAGTAACAACCTCAGTTCAGCCCAATCTTGTTATTTTACTAGAGAAGCAAAAATTGTCAGTTCTTATGTGAAACTCTTTATTTTCAAAATTGGGCAATTAATGTAATTAAGATATACCCACAGGCCTCTAATTTGCAAATTATTTTCACTCTCTGTCTCTTCCCTTTCCCCAGCATTATTAAAGAAGATCTCAAGGATTCTTTAATGAGCCTGTTCTGTTTTCTTTCTCCAAAGCTCCAGAAACATGACAAAGAGGAAGAGGACTCCCCAACCTTCTGGAGATCTGAGGAGGAGATGGCTGCAGAAGCTGAGGCACTGCGTGTTTACTTTCAGGTAAACATCAAATACTTCACCTTCACCCAGATTTCCTGATGAGCTTCAGAAAAAGAAAGATGATGGCTGGGAAGGAAAAGTAACAGCACCAATGTCTCCCCAGGGGAGACAAAAGATATGGAAGCTGTGTGAAGACAGTCCTGACCCGTGTGTGGTAAACTACCCACCTGTTGCCACTGTAGGCACTGACAAGAGTCTGGAGAGAAAGTCCTGAGATTTCCAGGATCTTGTGTCCTGAAACAAAGAATTGGACCAGGAGCCTATGGTGACTGGTAGACATAGAGGTAATTTATTAATAAAGAGAGCACTCCTGAATGTGCAAGCAGGCCAGACAGCTGGGGAGGCTCCTGGCTCTGATGAGCTCAGCAGCAGAATGGTTAGCCTTTATGGGCCATCTGGGTACCACCAACCTCTCTGGCATTTGGAGTTGCTCACATAATTCTCACTACTATACATTATTATAATTGGTTTATTTTATTGTTGATCTCTCACTATACTTCATAAATTAACCTTTATCATATGTATAGAATAAAGTATATAGAATACTGGGTACTGTCCCTTGTTTGGGGCACACATTGGAGATCTTGGACAGAATCCCTTGCAGGTTAAAAGAAAATTGCTGTATACTGCTTTGATATTAAATGAAAGGAAGCTCAAGGACATGTGCATTAACTGGCCCTTCTCTCCCCTGTCTTTCTTTTAAAATAATTTAATTACTTAATGACCCAGAGTGTTGTCTCCTCTAGTGTCCTGTTGCCAGTGCTTGAAGTCCCAGGCTAAAAAGAGCACACTGAGGCCTCCTTCCAAGTGTTTGCAAATGTTTGTCACTGTCACAGAAAGAATTTAGAGATAGGACAATGAAAGGTATTAGCTGAAGCAACATACTTAAAAGGGGCTGTGGACAGAGGAAATTTGAGAAAGCTTGTTTGATGAGCAAGATTGAATGCAAGGGAAGATTATTCAAGAATTAAAATAGGAAATTCAGGAAGCAATCAAGATCGCCTAGAAGAGTTTTACCCTTTCTCCTCTCTTTCTATGTAATTTTTGGATGTGTCATAGAGGCAGAAGCGAGCAAGCAATTTTATAAGACTAGTGACAGGATGGTCAGGAAGCAAAGGATATTTGATGTCCTCAGTAGGCCATGTTGCTCTCAGCCATTATGGTAGCCTTGTACCAACCTACCAATGGTTTCTGCCTTCCCTGTGCCTCCCTGGCTCCCATTTCAAGCAGGCCACTGCAGCCAAGTACCACAAAGCTCACATTGTTCCATCACACATTTATCAAGTCTGTATTCCTTTGCCTGAAGGAGTACAGAGAAGTGTAGCAGAAGCTATCGGTCAGATTTTATTTTTAACCTTTTCCACTGTTCACCTTCTCTTCTATCTGAAGAGAAAGGATTGATAATGAACACCAACCTGTGGGCATGACTAAACACTGTTTTCTATTCAATTCCTCTTCAGAAGTCTAGTGTATCACTTTGGAATGCCCTGTTGAATTGAAGGTACCACATCTTCAGGCATAATTTATTAGGCTGAAATTGTTTTTCTGAGCTTCCTATAAAATGGGTGTTTTCAGGTATAGAGGTAAGAAAGCTCTATGCTTTTATGGAGGCCTTTGTGGAAATGTAAGGATCAACCTCAAAATGGGTCGTCTGCATACATTAAGATGTTAATTTCTAACTCAGTTCTTACATGCTTCTGCCCTGAGTCCTGACTTCACCTGTCTTCCAAACAAATTCATTTAACTAGCAAGTATTGCCAGAAAGACTCTGTCCTAGGCAGTCATACAAACCATTAGGCACCATGCTTCAACACTGTTTTCATAAACTAAAACTTGCATCCCTTTTTAATGGGCTCTGGTTACAGACTAAATAAATGACCTACACAGCATCCTGATGTGGAGACCATGACTAGAGAAAACACAGTAGCCACTGCTAATGATGTGATGAAGGAGGAATTAAATAGAGGGTCCTTAAAATTTATCAAGAGCATCACCAGTACCTGCAATACAAAGGGACTAAATTTACTTCCCTCTAGACTTCTGGTCCTTAGCTTAGTGTCCTTAGTTATTTGACACTAGCCTCTTTATTTTCAAATTCTATTTTTATATCGAATTTGTATATAGTGTTATTTAGACTAATAATGCAACATTTAGATTTACCTGGGCTTGAGAAAACTATCTTTTGCATATGTGAAAGGAAGATGAACTTGGCTTCCCCAGACTTTTCTGATAATACTGTCAGCAACATATTCATCTTGGGCAGGATGACTTGAAAGACTTGTTCTGTTGCTACTCTGCAAAATCTTGAAATTCCCAAGAGGCAAAGCCAGAGATAGGATGGGGACCTGAGAGGGATGACAATAATCAATCATTCCCGAGAAGGCATAAAAAAATCCTATTATAAAACCCAAGCTGAGCCATGTTGACTTTCTGTGCTCAGTGGTATAGGAGTGACAGTATTCACAATGCCAACACAGTTCAACCCACTGGTATCATGCTTAGTTGTTCCACTGCTCACCGTTCTAGCCACTTCATATTTCCTCCCCCAGCTCCAACATCACCCCTCAAGGAGTCTTTTTACTCCCTTAATGTCCTCCCTGGTTTCCTTGGAAAAAGGACTTTGTCCTCTACTGCTGAACTCCTTCATTCTCCAGCATCCATCTTTACCAAAAGGAACCCAGGTTCACAATTGACTTTCTCCACTTCCAGGCTGGTTCAAGTATTGATTCCTACTAAGCGTCCCTTCTTCCTTGTTTCTCTGCCATCTGACCATGTGCCCAATATGACCTTGGGTGGGTCCAGTGTTCATTTAACCTCATTCCTCTCTCCCTTGCCCTATAAATTCCTCACAATTTCTCTTATCTTTGTGTACGCTTACTTTTATTTCCTTGATTCACTTTTTGCAGTACATTTATCTTGGCCTCAGTATAAAAGAGAACACTGTTTTGAATTAGGAGTATAAGCATAAATAGAAAAGAGATGCAGAGCTTAAGAGATGCTAGCTCTCTGTAGTTGCTCACCTACAACTACCAGGACTGAACTCCATTCCATCTTCTATAAAGGGAGGCCAATTACTCTTTGGCTTAAATTTCATCACTAGACTGACACCCTGCAACTCCCTACTTGATATATTTAGAAATATTCAGGGCTGGAGAGATGGCTCAGCGGTTAAGAGCACTGGCTGTTCTTCCAGAGGTCCTGAGTTCAATTTCCATCAACCACATGGTGGCTCACAACCACCTGTAATGAGATCTGGCGCCCTCTTCTGGCCTGCAGGGACACATGCAGGCAGAACACTGTATACATAATAAATAAATAAACAAATCTTAAAAAAAAAAGAAATATTGAAATAATCTCTGAGAGATTTAATATGATTCCCACCTTTGGAAAAATGTACAATGATAATCAGAATTCAAGAGTAAGCTGACTCTACACCTACTCATCCCAGAATGTGGAGAAGATAAAGTCCATGAAAGAAAACCAGATTCATTCCTTAGCCATCTGGATACAAGACACCTTACTGTGTCCCAGGCTGATTAAGTCTATGCAAAATTGTTGCTTCACCTAGAAGACTGGCTTCTAGGAATTTCTTGACCATTCTACTTGCTAAGAGTCTATGTTAGCCTTCAAAGAATTTCAGAGAATGTAAACACCTCCAGCCAAGACACCCTATATCTATAGGACAAATGAACCTCCCTGTTGTCTTATAAAGTAGAAACCCCACTCCATGTTTTCTTTATGCAAAAACTCAGACTTAATTCTTAGCATGGCAAGAGCTATTTAGAACCATACAGTTAAATTTTCCGAAAACCACACATGCATGCTCAAGCTCTGGCAGTCATCAAGGCAACAACATTAGCTTACTCATATAGAGGAATTTTAAGTGTCCTCTCATGTGTTCCTGCCAGGTAGATGGTAATTTAGCCTCATTCTTTATCTCTTTGTTCAACCAGAACACAACTAGGTCACAATTTCTTGGGCAATCATGAAAAGCAGACACAGCTTTTGCTGTGCCAGTGAGTCAGGAGTTCAGTGGTTGCTGGGTGATGCTATAGCTGTCTCAATGCCTGCCTGACAGATCCCTGATGAGACTGGACTCCTCCCTACCTGAATGAATGTATGCATTGGCTCCCTGAATACTGAACTGATTTCCAGGATGGACTTTGTCGTGTGACAGTGAATCTGCATCTCTTATCCCAAGCTTGCCTCTTTTCTGGAGTGTGATGATTCTCTCTGTAGATATTTAACACTTGGATTTGCTGCCTTTCTCATTTTAATTCAACAACATGTATGCCAGTATGGATGGTGCTGCCTTCTCCTCCTCCCTACTGGAACTGAGAGAAACATCACCTCCCAATTTCAATGGGAAGTCAAAGCAGGACAGGTTTCCGCACTGTGTTGTGTCAGCAAGATAATTTGTAATTCATTACATTATTCTCTGTGTATGTCTTTATTTATAGATAATTGGTTGCGTCTCATTTACTTATAAGAGTGCAGTGCAATTTCAAAGCAACTGAGTTTGCCCAAAACAACATTATTAGTACTTACAGATGTACTGTCAAGGGAGATTTTGGCACCAGTGCTTTTTAAAAGCCACTGTAATTTCAACCACTGGACAATCACCGATTGTCATGGACGGCGAAGGCAGACAAGATGGGACAAGTCTGCCTGTTTGTTCTTTGCTCTAGTCTGCAAAAGATGCCCTTTAAAACCTACTCCACCAGCCCCAGAGAGGGTCTGCCCTTCGCACAAACAGCTTCCAGTGAGAAAGACTCAAGGGATTCATAAAAGGATTCTGGGGGAAGAGGTAGCCTTGAACTTCAGCTTGCGGGATTTAGTCTGGATTCCCATGAAGAGGAGGTCTCACTAACAGTAATGAAATTGTTTGCCCATCCTCCTTCAGTCACCCCCAATTGATATGAACACAGATTTCCTTTAGCATGGTGAGTAAGAGACAATTGTTATTGTTTGTTTTCTTACTTTTTATCTGTTTGGGGGCCTGCCACCTGTAGTTAGGAATCTTAAAGAGTTTTGTTAATAAAACTCAAACCCGAGGCCAGTTATTGGGGAAGATCAGAGAAGCAGAACAAGCCACAGCTATCTCACCTTGCTAGTTCCTCAGGTGATCCTGTTTCCTCAGGCTGGAAGCTTCTGAGTCCTCCTCCACATGAATCTCAGCTGAACTGTGTTGCTCCAAAGCTTAACTACATGCTTTTTCCTCTTTAGTTCCTGGTCCTCACACCTTATATACCTTTTTCTTTCTGCCCCCACTCCCTGGGATTAAAGGCGTGGGTCACCATGCTTAGCTGTTTCTAAAGTAGCCTTGAACTCAGAGATCTGGCTAGCTCTGCCTTCCAAGTGCTGGGATTAAAGGTGTGTACCACCACCACCCAACTTCTGTTATGGCTTACTCTTCCCATTTTCTAGCCACCATTTCTGGCTCTGTTCTAGTGGCTGTCTGTTCTCTGACCGCAGATATGTTTATTTTGGGGAACACACAATATTTCAGGGAACACAATACCCACCACAGCCACCCATTTCCCAAATAAATCACATATGGAGGCTTATTCTTTTTTTTTTTTTTTTCCACAGAGCTGAGGACTGAACCCAGGGCCTTGCGCTTGCTAGGCAAGCGCTCTACCACTGAGCTAAATCCCCAGCCCCCAGAGGCTTATTCTTAATTATGAATGTGAGGCCTTAGTTTTGCTTGCTTCTTGCCAGCTTTTCTTAATCTAAATTAACCCACATGTCTTTTGCCTCTGGATGTTTACCTTTCTCTATTTTTGTAAACCTTTCTTTCTTATTCCATTGCTGGATGTGTAGCTGGGTGGCTGACTTCTGATGTACTCCTCCTTCTCTCGCTCCTAGATCTCCCTCTCCCAGATTTCTCCTTCTATATATTCTCTCTGTCTGCCATCCCCACCTATACTTTCTCTTGCCTCACTATTAGCCATTCAGCTCTTTATTAGATCATCAGGTGTTTTAGACAGGCACAGTAACACAGCTTCACAGAGTTAAACAAATGCAACATAAAAAAAAGTAACACACCTTAAAATAATATTCCCCAACATTCCCCCTTTTATTTCTAAACACAAATGAAAGGTTTTAACTTTAACATAGTGAGTCTTTATACAATAAGAACAATTATCAACTAAAGATTACATTTCCAATGGACTGAATTCAAATTCATCTGTATCTGGTAAATTTAAAGAAAATATTCTATAATCTATCCTATCTTAGTAAATCAAATTTTTGTACCTAATTTGCTTTCTATCTTATCTAAGGAATACTGCAACTATAACTATCTAGTCTTCAACTCCATCAAAGGTCCCCAAAGGATATAATATTATTTAAGTAAACAAAAAGTATATTGCAAACAACTTCCAAAATCTCTAGAAATAATAGAGACATCTGACTGCCTGGACAGTCACTGAAAATTCCTCTGCAATGTTAGGGCACCCATCTTCAGCCTACAGACCCACAGTATCTGGCAGACTTTTCAATGAAGCAGGAAATTCAAAAGACTGTCCCGCCTATATTGGCAAAGTTTGTCATTCACTTTCCTTTGTGTCCTTCAGCATGTTTGGCAGTTTCTTCTGTGAAGCAGGAACCCTGAAGTACTATCTCACCTTGTTTTGGAAAAGTTCAGTGGTCACTGTCTTGTGGGTCCTGCATGTTCAGTTTATACAACATACTGTCAAGCATTCCAGGCAAGAGCAACTTCTTGCCCAAATGGCTAGCCTTGCCACATTGAAAGCAAACTCCATAAAGATTTACTTTGATGCCCATTATCTCTGAAATAAATTGGTTCTACCAGGAGCAAATATGTCTCATTACTGTGAAAAGCCCTAAGTTAGCAAACCATTTTTAGTGCCATATTCTGTAGGTCTTTGAAAGGTTTGAAAACCATCTATCTATCTAAAATATATCTCTATATGATCTGAAAAGCATACCTAACATGTATACAAATTTAATTGTTATAAATATTTAACCTATGTTTCCTGATTATCCTATATAGTTTATAATAATAGCTTGCAAAAACTAGAACTTTGCCCTACATTTCCAAATAAACTGCATAGGCACAATACCTGAAACAAAAAATAGAAACATTACATACAACATGCAGTAACAAAAATAACCTTAAATTTTTATCAATATACAAAAAATCCCCTAAACAAGTGTAGAAACATATATACAGTGTAACAAAATTAATTTTAAATTTGTATCAATATTCTGTATTCCCTTAAGTGATAACAAACATCCATAACTCACAAAATAACCCCAAACCACTGACAGTCTCCAACTCTTGGGAATGTGGGCATAGTTTTTCTCTAAACTGCTTCCTATTGGCAGTGGGCAAAGGCATCTTTAGGGGTCCCTGAGAAAAATTTGAGAATAATGACCAAGTCCTGGGAAGACCAGAAGTAACCTTTGTTGATAGATAGCACCTGCCAAGATTTAGGAGGTCTCCTCTGATCAAACTTGATCCATATTATTCCTGAAGGAATCCACAACCTCTCATCTCCTGTGGGAACAGAACTCTAAAGCATCTTTGATTTCCATTTGACAAATACTTTTTTTTTACTTCTTTTTTAAAGTTAAGACATTCCTAAAGTATCTAGATGGGTTCAATTAGTCCAGTTCACAACCTCATGTCTCTCAGCAGCTATTGTTTCCTTGTCAGCACTCAAAAAAATTCAAAATAAACACAATAACATACAGGATGCAGACTCCTTGTGTATTTCTCAGCTTACATGGCCTTTTTCTTCTATATTACTTTTATTGTGTCAAAAAGACTATTATTTTTTTTAAACTATTTCTTTTTTTCTATGACTGTCCATACCCTTTTTCTTTCTTTTAAGCCTACACTCATTGTAAAACACACTGGAACTTATTTAGAGAGTTTTCCATCTGGACCTCTTTTACTGCATATCTTTTAGCCTTTTCAACCATGTGAGCAAACCTTTAAACTGCTAACCTACACCTGAATCCTCCATGACTCTTTCTTGGCTCAGCCTTCTTCTTAGATCCTGAGAGCCTAAGGCTTGTGCCCAGTCAGTGGTGCATGAGCAAGAGCTGTATTCAACCTTCTTAGAGCTCTAAAATGCCAATGCTTACATGGTGGCAGGCAATTTTACTTAGTTTTTTGTTCCCACTTAACTGCTGGCTACTCAAGGGCTCACCAGGAGGCAGAAACTCTTAAAGGAGCCATATTCCTTTTTTTCTTCTTTTCTTTCCTTTTTCTTCAGCTTTCTCAGGCTTTACATGGGATTATGGCATACATTGGCATGCCTAAATGTTGTTTTTCTGCTTCTATGGCCCCATGTTGGGCACTGAAATGTTGTCTGTTTTCTTACTTTTTGTCTCTTTGGGAGTCTGCCCCCTAGCTCCCCAAAAAAATCACACACAGAGGCTTTTTTTTTTAGAGGCTTATCTTTAATTATGAATGCCCAACCTTAGCTTGGCTTGTTTCTTGCCAGCTTTTCTTAATCTAAATTAACCTATCTGTCTTTTGCCTCTGGGCTTTTACCTTTCTCTATTTTTATATACCTTTTTTTCTTACACCTTTGCTTGTTGTGTAGCTGGATGGCTGGCCCATGATATCTTCCTCCTTCTCTTGCTCCTAGATCTCTCCTCTCCCAGATTTCTCCTTCTATTAATTCTTCCTGTCTGCCAGCTCTACCCATCCTTTCTCCTGCCTATGAATGACTATTGGTCATTCAGCTCTTTATTAGACCATCAAGTATTCTAGACAGGCACAGTAGCACAGCTTCACAGAGTTAAACAAATGCAACATTAAAAAAGTAACATACCTCAAAACAATATTCCCAACAGACAATGCCTCTCTTAAGAGTAAATATTTGAATATGACCATATTTGTGTCTATTTACCTTCACCTTGTCAGAAAAAGACACAGTCGGTAATTTAAAAGAAGCAAGAAAAGAGAATTTTTACTATTTCTTCATAGTCCTTGCTTCTATTGGATCATGCAGCCAGCCCTCTTCTCCCTTTTCTTTGTGTTACATTTCTAGAATGTGCTTTCAATTGCAAGGTCATGAAAATAGACCAAGTCCCTGGAGCTTGAGAAAGATAAAACATAGAATCATCAAGAGTAATCCAATACAATGTCCCACTAAATGACTTAAGCAAAATACCAGGATAGTCACTCTTTTAAGTTGTTATATGCATCTGCATGACCATCTATACCATATTCAAAACAGGCTTTCATTTTGTTTATTATTTTGCTTAGATCCTACTTGGACCAAATAGTTTAGTAAAAATATTTCTATAGGCTACTAATGGCTACAAATTGGGGGTATAAAGGGGGTGAATGGGTTGAAGGGTAGGGCGAGGGGTGGGGTAAGTGGCTGACTTTTCTAAGAGGCTGTATCTCCACCCATAATAGAAATGGCTAGTGTCACAGGTTCTTTTTTATCTTTGTGAGTTTTGCAACAGCACTTGCAATCAACAGAAAATTATTTTCAGGAAAATAGGATCTAGTATCAAAAAATAGCTGTTAAGTTTTAGGTTGGAAAAATGGCTTGCTGCTTTTCCAGAGAATCTGAGTCGGGCTCCCAGCAGCTCACAAACACTTATAACTCCAGCTCTAGGGTATCCAACACCTGCTTCTGGTCTCCATGGGCAGACATGCACACACACACACACACACACACACACATCAAAATTTTAAAAAATAGAGTTTCAGACTTTTTACTTGCATCTAGTAAAATGGAAATATAGTAAAACATATATCCCTATCTCCAGAATGGATGGCTGTGCATTAATCAGCATACTCTGCTATGTTACCAAACCTCCTCAAAGAAAACCGTTCAGTCACTAGGTTTTCCTTTCTCTTCTAATTTCTCTCTCCTTTGACAGTTCTCTCCTAACAATGTGTGAGTTTTGTCTTTCCCTACCTCTGTCCTTTCTAGCAAAATAAAGAGACTTCTGGAGATCATGGGAGGTTAATATGAGGAAAAACAATGAAAATTCACATTAATAATCCTTGACCTCATCACATAATAATAGCTAATTTTTTCACTTTATCTGTTCCAGTGCCTACAGTGTACCTCAGCTACCTCTTCCATATTAATTTCTGCATCATTTGGGCATGCATGAACATTACTCAAGTCATCACATAGCTGTTCAGCCTGGATTGTCCAAGCTGGATTCACCAGGAAAAGTAGTGCCTCCTGGTTTTAACTCTTCTCCAATGAGGCAAAATATAGCTCAACATATTCAGTTCATGAATAGTGGGTATTGCAAACTGTGAGTATCGTACATATGAAATTGTCCTCTGACCATAACTATGGAAAAAAGAAATGGTTCAATAGGTTCATCAGTATAACTAGGAAATTTAAACCTAAGCCCAAATATACGTGTTGTGTTCTCTTTTCTCCCTCCAAATGCTTTTGCCCTGAGGAAATTGAGGCAGAATGTTTTTCCTAAGAAGAGCAGTAGTGATACAATGACAGTGAGAGGAATGGACCCACATTTTCATGTAATCTAACACCTAAGGAGACAAATCTCTGCTTCCCCCTCCTTCTTTGCTCCTGACCTGGCTCTTTTGGTCCCACACTACAGTTATCATAGAGCAAACCTTGAGGCTCCTACAGAAACCTCATGCAAGCATTTTAGAAAGAAGAGTAAAGAGGCCTAATGACAGTTAATTCCTCTTCTAGGGCAAATGTGTTGGTCTTGTGCTCTACAGGGAACATTCTAGAAGATACTTTGAAACAAAATGGCTGACACATGAACATCATAGTTTTAAAAATACATCCTAGCCTGGCCCTGGCCCTTTCTGAGACCATGCTCTTGTTTTCATCATAAGTGAACAAAAACATCCCAGGCACTCTAAGATGAAAGTCTATGGTCTGTAGGGTCATACCCAAGTTGTCTGCAGTTTGAGGTTTTACTTTCAGCAAAACATTAACACTAAATGTATTCTCTGGAAAGATAACTCTTTCATTCTTCAGTTTGCCCATCTGTGAAATACACTGATAGAGAAAGCACAACGCACACTCCCTAGGACTATTAGAAGAGAAGAAAAGAATGAGACATGAAACTATTATGCCACTGTTGTAGGTTATTGTTTTTCATGTTATTTAATATTTTGAAGATGACAAATTGTTGGTGGGGTTGGTCATAAAAAATTGGTGTAAATAGTTATTATATACTAAAAATACAGAAGGGAGAAGTCTTCAGACTACCAACCAGGAAAAGAAAAATAACAAACTTGTGCTTCTGTTACTAATTCAAACCTCCTACTATATTCAACCTAAAAAACTATACAGAATATCTAGACATAGTAGAGGTACTAACATAGCAAATTTTTGCATAACCAAGAGGACGTGGGAATCCATGGAGGTGAGCCCAGCACATGGGTTGCTTTCCCACTGAAGGTATACATGGCTCTTGGAGAGAAGATTAGATTTAGAGGTTGTGCATGACTGAGTGCTTACTAAACCTCTACAGGTGAATAGGATGCTAGACATCCAGCAGTATTAATTCCCAGAGTAAGAGTGAGCCAGATGGTAAACCATTCCTTATACTAATTTGGCCTAATCATCAGTACATATGAGAAAGTCTCTGTCCTAAAAATTAAATTCAAGTCATCTCAAATTCCTAGTCCTTTAATTTATTGGCATATATATATATCTTTCTGAAAGACTATAACACCAGCACATTATCTTAAATTATTTTTACAGTTTGTTGCCAAAAGAATACCTAGCATGTACATTTGTGTACTCATGCATAAACACACCAAAAAAAAAAATGCCAGGAATCCTCTGCATCTGAATTCATATACTAAGATCCCAATTACTGTGTGATGGTATTAGATGGTAGTTCTTTGGTGGGAAATTAAGTGAGGATGGCATCCTGAGTATGTGGCCTCCATGATGGATTTAATAGCCTTACATTGTGACTTTTGGCTTGTCTCTCTGTGCTCACTTGAGAAGATAGCATGAAGAGGCTGACTTCAGGACAGGAGAAGCAGCTCCAGAACAGGTGGCCTCACTGCTGGACTGCTTGTCCTCCAGAACTGTGGGAAATGGACTGTCATTGCTGAGCCTCCTGCTCTGTGGTATTATGGTATTTTGTTACAAATAAGTGACCAATCATAGTTTATATAAAAATTGGAATTATCAGACACAGATGTTAAAGCAACTGTTTACGTTGTTTATGGATAGAAAATGTAGAATGTTTTAATTTAATTTTGTTTAATTTAGCAGAAAGCTGGAATCTATTTTAAAAATCACAGATGTTACAAAGTTTTTTTTCTAGTTTCAAATTTTTCATAGATTTTTTTCATGGTTGGATAAGTGAATTTAACTTTCTGGGTATTGAAGTAGAAAGTATTAAATAAACAAATAAATAAATAAAATGTGATTGGTATTGAAGCCCCATGGTTGAAAAAGAAAGTACAATATAAACAAACAAACAAACAAATTAATTAATTAATAAATGTGATTGATATTGAAGCCCCATGGTTTCAGAATGGCATTCTAACTGTATAGATGCTTATTGGGATTTATAGAATTCTGGACAGGGTGCATGTTTTGAGTGGAGTAATGATGTGCTGTTGCTGTGATAAAGTACCCCTCAATGTAGGCAAGAAGAGGTCTATTTTGACTAATGATTCCAGAGGGATAAAGTCCATCATGTCATGGAATGCATGTCAGTAGGAGGCAGTGGCAGGAAGCTAACTGATGGAGTTTTTATTTATACATAGGAAATAGCAAAAGATACCAGGAAGTGGGGCAAGGCTATAACCCCTAATGATTTATTGCAGTAGGCTCCATAACCTTCCTTTAGGTTTACTGTACCACCTGGGAGCAAGCCTTCAAATACAATAGCCTCTGGAGGACATTTCTCATCCAAAGTGCTACAAGTAGCTTCTTTAAAACCAACTATATGATACTTTCATCTGTGAGTTAAATTATTCAAGTTTTAATAAAATCAAATTAAGTAGAAAAAGATAATGAAAATGAAAGTTCTTTATGAAAGGCAAAATGGTGACTCAAGCTACATTTTTCTTAAGCAATAGAGTATTTTTATCAAATAACATTTCACTAAACACCCATAAAAATTCTTTTTTTTCCTTTTTTTTATTATTATGTGTTTTAATTTTATACATCAGCCATGGGTTCCCCTGTCCTCCCCCCTCCCGCCCCCACCCCTACTTTCCCCCCAGGGCCTCCCCTCCATTCCCATGTCCTCCAGGACCAAGACACCCCTGGGGACTCATTTAAACCTGGTGGATTCAGTACAGGCAGTTCCAGTCCCCTCCTTCCAGGCTGAGCATGTGTCCCTGTGTAAGCCCAAAAATTCTTATATGATATGAAAAAGTACAAAATAGAATCAATATAAATTGAACAAATGCAAAAGCATAATGAATAGATTTAGTAGCACATTTTCATAAACATGATTGTTAGTGAACTCAACCATGGGCCATGTGAAGGGAACAGTACAAACCACAATGAGGTAGAGAGACAAATAAGAGAAAATAGAATGAAAAAGTCAAATCTATATTTTTTTACAAATCCAGAGTTTTAGTGGAAAGCATATTTTAAGAGATAATGCCTGAGAAAATTTTCAAACTATAAGGCAAAGGCTGAGTATTCTGGTTCATGCCAGTAATCTAAGCACTAGGGATACTTGGATAGGAGAACAACTTGACTATAGGTGTTCCAGATCATCTGTGAAACATAGGGAGATCCTGTTTCAAAAGAGTGAGTACTAGGGTTGTAGCTCAATCGGTTAAAGTGCTTGTCTAGCATGCATACAGTGCTGGCTTTGATCCTAGCACCATATAAAATCAGATATGGTGGTACACTCCTGTAAATCTAATACTCAGGAGGTAGAGGCAAGAGGACCAGAAGTCCATGGTTATCTCTTTCAAGCTAGCCTAAGATGAATGAGTCAGTCTGTCTCTGTCTGTGTCTGTGTCTGTGTCTGTGTCTGTCTGTCTGTCTGTCTCTCTCTCTCTCTCTCTCTCTGTATATGTCTATATGTGAATTTCAAAAATTCAAGAACATTTCTAAGCCATAGTAGGGAATGAGAGGAATCCATATGAAGACATATCATAATAAAATTTGCAGCAAAAGTGTAAGAAAGCTTTTAGATTCAAGAAGTGTGTATCTTCAAAGGCAGCAACAACAACAAAACTATAAAAATTAGTAGATACAAATATTCTGCCAGAGCAGGAATGGAAATGAAAGAAAAAATATTTTGCTGCCCAATTACTGTATGAGTTGCCCCACAAACGAACCAAAAAGGAGCAGTACAAAAATAAAATGTACAGACTAATGGGAGGAGATAAAGCCCTAAGTGATGCCAGACAGATGGAAGACAGACCCACATAGGTTATGTGTTCATACAGTTAGGAAAGGATAATAAATATTGATCAGTATGACTTCTGCATTTTGGTAGACTATCAAATAATGTCTTCCCTCAGATTAGTCAAGAAAAAAAATAAGAGGATCAGCTCAGGGGATGTGAATTACATTACAGATGAAAATACCATCTACATAGATACCAAAGTTCTGGGAAAGCTGAAAGGGAATTTATAAGTAATGGTGAAAGGTTGTCAGTCTGGGATTGTCAATGGCATCAAAATAATCCCTGTTGACATTTGTACTATAAAATGTGCTCAAATTCCCAGCATATAATAAATGAGAAAGAATTAGAGATGAATAAACCTGTCATTATTTGTGGGGAATATGATGATATACTCACAAAATCCCAATACTATATGGAAAATTGATTAAAACTGATCAATAGATTTAGAAGAACCTGTAAAAATAAAAACAATATACATGGTTTCAATTTCTCACCTCACAATTAGAATGGAAAATATTTTAATTTAGCATTTATATTAACATCAAAAATCAGGTATTTAGGAATACAGTTGTGCAATCTTCTAAACAGAAAACTATAAAATATTAAGAAGCATTAAAGATGAATTAACTAAACAGAGAGATTAATGACTGGTTTTGTGAAAACTTCCTTTTCTTCAATTGCCCTTTATGTTCAGTGAGATACAAACTAAAATTCCCATGATCTGGTTTTGCTGAAAAGCACCAAGTTGATCCTGAACTCTTTGTAGAAATATAGTCAGAAAGCCTAAAAAAAAAAAAAAAAAAAAAAAAGAAAAAAGGTTAGAAACACTCCATGGCTTATTCTACAAGATATCAAGACTTATTTATTACAAGGCCACAAGACTTAAGCAAGCAAGGTGTTACCACAAGTCTAAGTAGATTGATGGAATAAAATAGGAAGCTGGATGAGATGAACCCTTGATTTATGAGGAAATGATACCATATGTCTCTGGGGAAAAGGAAAGTCTTTTCAGCAAATGGTTCTAGGAAAATTGCATATCCAGGTAGAAAATTATTGAAATGAAGCTCTACCTCACATTGTATATAAAGGTTGGATCCAGGTAAATTTTAATTCAGAATGTGTGATATAAAGCACTAAAGATTTTGAAGACCATATAGAGATTATCTTCATGATTGTGCTACAGGGAAAGATTGCAACAAGGTACCAAATTATCTTTAATCTCAGCAAGAAAAGGTCAAGAAATCAAACTTAAGGAGGAACTTGAACCCTCCACACCCCCGATAAGGAATGATGAAATAGTCCATTGTTAGCAGCAAAATGTAGCTTATAGCAGAATGCAATGCCAGACATGCTTACTGCTGTCATCAAAGTTTCTGCAGACAGACTGTATCAAGTGTTTGTAGGAATATGGAACAACAGAATCACATAAGCAAACACAAACCCTGTGATTGCCTTCATTTTACGACCTGAAACCAGGCAACTTTATATTCTAGTGCTTACAGATACTCACTGTGATGGGGAAATTAGAAAGGAAAGCATGGAACAAAGGTCAGGCCCTGTGCATGAGGTGGGAAGAGGAAGAGGTAATGTGGACTGGGGTGGGTGGGGGCTGGCAATATTCTATTTCTTGCCGTGGGTGGTAGATAGGTATTTTAGTTTGTTTTGTATTAATTCTGTTAATCAGATACAAGCCATCTGCAGTTTTTCTCTCTGTGTGTATTATATTTCAAGAAAAAGAAATAAAACAATAGAACAAGTGGGAAAATAACAACAACAATAATAATAAACAGGAAAGGAAAGGAAGAACTTGGTGTAATTGCTGTCTAGGTACTCTATTGTTGCATGATGGCTTAAGCCAAAACAAGAGAAAAATTTTTGCAGGGCATCTTTGCAGATACACTGCTAATACATAGAGAGTTGACCACCCCACCTGGCCACCATCTTCCTTGACTTTAAGAAGCTACACTGGCCGAACCTATCATTATTTTTTAAAGTAAAGAATGGAGACCACTACAGAGAGGACACTTTACTAGTAGTAGTAATAATTCTTAATGATTTCACTTAAAGAGAGCTTATTATTAACAACTTGTTCTAAGCACTTTGTAGACTTAATCTTAAATCCCTCAGTGACTCTCCAGTCTTCCTAGGCTTTCAGATGCCGATATAGAAGCTGAAGGCAGCTATATGACTTCAAGAACTCCAGAAATTTGAGATTCAGGCTGTCCAACATCAGAGTCCATGTTTAGCCTTCACAACAAAATTTCTGTGTCTTTGGAGAAACATTTGTCCATAAAGAATTCTGGCTAACTGAAGACTAGACTTATACAGTGGAGCAGAGGAGCAAAATATAATATTTTTTGCTTCTTCACTAACTTCAGGAAGCCAGCATTTGATGATTCTCATGCTGGAGGCTTCCTGTATGTCACTTTAGCCAACCATCATAGCCATTTGTTTGGAATATAGTGCTGCCTCAAGTCCCCAGGAACAAACTTGAAAGCTAACACTTCATTAGATAACCAGGAATATGCCACGTCTAGTTAACATTGATGACAATCTACTAGATACTGCATTTTTAAGTCAGTGAGGACTCCCAGGGGCTCCATTCAAGATCTTTCAGTAAGACAGAGTGTCTTGGAGAATCTTCTATTTTTCTTGGATGTGAAAACATGTAGAAGAATACTGAAAGACTTAATCAGAGAAAAGGAATGGAATGGAACACAGGAGAAGTTTGATTTTGGAACTACCAATTCCATATGAAAAACACAGTTCTAGAATGTGACCCCAGCCAAGCCAACTAGAGACCTTCCCTTCCATGGATGTATTAACACAGCACCATAAACCTCCAACTAGGTTCTTGACAACTTCAAGCTCTCATCCCCCTCATCATTGGGAGAAATCAAAGGCAGGTGAACCCTCCACAATGAAAGGAGCCAAGTAACTAAGAGGGGAGGTCTAGTGTTATTAAAAAGGTGGTGTGTCACTTTTTATCCAGGGGGAAATCTGACATTAGGATATGTTGCTTATTATCAAAAGATTCTTTGCTATATCAAGGGCATAAATGGCTATTTCCCTAGGGATAATTTTAAATGGAAGGCTCCATAACTCAATCACAAACTATTTTCTGATAACTCATTTCAAGCCAAATATAGTGTTAGGCACAGTAGGTCAAGTTATTCCTTGCCCAATAAGAGCAGCAATAACTCAGAGTTAGGGAGAAGCAGTAGGGTGAACACAAGAACAAGAAACTGTGTACATGGGCCCTGGGTAACTCACCAGTACACTGTTCACAACTCCGATCCAACTGACTTCTTTCTTCTGTTGTTCCATAAACCAGTTCATTTTGTATCAATCATGTCTCTCTACCTCTCTCTGCTCCCCCTCAACTCCCATTACATGCCCTTCCAGAGCCACTTCATAATCTAGGATTAGTCAATCAATTTTGGTAGGTATTTAAGAGGTTTTCTTTTTTCCAACAGTGGGTGTCAGTGCATTATGTGATAGATCATGTAATAATTAAGCATTAAAAGAGCTCAATTGAGGATTATTTTTGCCCCCAGAAACCTTTAGTTCAAGGATGTCTAAAAGAGCTGGTAGATGGGAACTGAAAAAAAAAAAAGAGCTGGTAGATCATTTTCATTCCATTAAGACAGGCAAAAATGATTTTGAATACAATTAGATGCTCTCACCAATTTCCCTCTACTAAAGCTCTGCATTTTGCTCCAATGAAGTAAAGTTTAGAGTTTCTGGCATTTCAAACTGCAAATTGCTGGTGTGGTGTTGCCTTGAAGAACTCAAGGCTTGTACTGGTGCTCAATTCATCTTTTAATTAGAAATAATGAGCCTGAGTCACAGCTCCCAGTAAGGGGAGCTTTCTAGAAAGCACCAGCCTTGTCTCTGAAGAGCTCTAAGGAGCTGGCCAAACTCTTCCCCCTATATTAGCTCATGCCTCTATGGGTTCTGCAAAATTTGGAGTTATCATTTTTTGTTGAGGACCATGCCTACAGTGTAAAGCTGCCTTTGTCCCTGACATTTTCATGACAGTCTTACTGGCTTAACTCTCCTCAAAGATTTGTTGTTGATTCAGAATTTCTTAAGAGCTCATGTATGGTTAGCTTCAGCTTCTCTAACTCAATGGAAGTTTGAAATAGTGTAAGCATTCAAAAGAAAAGCATTTTCTGAAAAAAAAAAAATCTAAGAACTCCCTCATTCTGAGTAAGATTGGATTCCTGAATACTGCAATTAAAAATACCATTTCTTTATATAGACTATCATGTATAAGCTGTTAAATCTGACTGTTAAAATAAATATCTCTACTTTCTAGCTCACCCAAGGTCACCCCAGAGAAAGAATACATTAAAACAGAAAATATAGTTAAAATCACTATCCTTAAATGGAAAGCAATGTCATAATCTTCCACCACACTGGAGATACAGTCAGGGCTAGATCACATGAGGCCTTGGACGATGGAGCTTAAGGTTCCATTTTATGCCTCACAGCAGTCCCCACAATGTCTCTCCTGATCTTCCTGTTTCTTGCTGGTACAGGATCACATCAAGCACTGACCTACTCCAGGCAACCATGACGCACGGTCACCCTTTTTACTAGAACAGCCTCCCTCCCTTCTTTCCTCCATTCTAGAGGGACGCAAAGATCAACCACTTAGAGACATATTACCCAAGTGCCCAGTTTAAGGTAATGTCCTATTCCCTGCATCCCTGAACTACAGCCTCCCTTGAATAGGGAAGGGGGACCCCATGGAGGGAAAAAAGACAGCGTTGGCTCTGGTCCTTGTCTCTTTCCCTGTAGATGGGATTCTAGATTGGTGCAGGGCATATTTACTTGAACTTTTGTATTCCCAAGGTAGTGATAAGGTCCTGGGGGAAAATAGCCCTTAGGTCTCCCAAATGAAGCAGTTATCTTTTCTAGAAATAATACCACCTGTAGTTGTAGTTTTCCTGCCTGGCCCACAGTCAGGACAAATCTCTCTCACCCGTCAGGCCCATAGATGCTTAGACCCAACCAAGTAAACACACAGAAACTTATATTGCTTACAAACTGTATGGCCGTGGCAGGCTTCTTGTTATCTACTTCTTCTATCTTAAATTCACCCATTTCTATTAATATATACTTTGCCACGTGGCTTGTGGCTTACCAGTGTCTTTACATGTTGCTTGTCCTGGCAGTGGCTCGCAGTCTCTCCTCTGCCTCTCGCTTCCCACAATTCTCTTCTCTCTTTTCCCATCTATACTTCCTGCCTGGCCACTGGCCAAACAGCATTTTATTTATACAGAGCAATATCCACAGCAACCACCAGCCTTAATGCCCTACTGAGAAGTTTAAAGATGGGTGTATTTTGATTGTTGTCTTGCAGAGGAAGAAACTTTGTAAGTGTTACAGATTTGGTCTAGAGTTCAGAGACTAGAGTTTCAGGAAATGCAGGTGGTGTGAAAAAGTCTCTGCTCATGTTCACTCATGTTTTATTCCAGTTTTATACCCTTTGTCTTTTGTAAAAAATAAACATTTTCATTAAACAATGATTAACTGTGGGGATGTGACCTCAGAGGCCAGAAGTTGTTGGATGCCCTGGATCTGGAGGTTGTGAGCTGCCCAGCGTGGATGGTGAGAACAAATAAATGACAGGGGGAGATGGCATTATATTGCCAGGGACACATTCTTCAGTCATGAAAGGCAACAGGAGGCCTTGATGTGGCAAGGGACACAAGCACTCCTAACTGAGTAATCTCTCTATGCCCCTCACCTGTTTGGGTTTTGGTTCCAGGATGGATTTAATTATAACTTAGGCTGGCCCACTTGTGAGTGATTGAGATAGATCAGAACTTAACCCACCACCTGCTCAACATCAACAATTTAAAGTTATCTTTTGATTTTTGTTGGCTGTCTTGATTATGGTAATAGGCTTTAATCTATTAGTCAGGGGATTTATTTGTGTTAAAATCTGGACTCACAAGGAAAAAGAACACAATTTCACCTACACTAGCTCTTTTGAATAGTGAAGAAAAGAGGGTGGGGAACCACACCCATTAATCAATTAAAAAGTGCTGAAACCTTATAAACTGTGTGATGATTCTTGAGTGGGTGCCTTTTATTCAGCTCCAGAGTTGAATACACTCCAGACACAAGTACCATTAATTAAATGACATGCTCAACAAACTTTCAGAGCCATTAATTATCAAAGGTAGCCTGCTCCATGCTTGGCTCTAAACTTTAACAGAAGAACATGAGTTAGAGCTAAAGAATGTGCTGGAAGAAGGTCACCCCCAAAAGCAACACCAGAAGAAGCTATCAAAAAAAGTAAATGATAAAGCATGTGTGCCTTTTAGCTCCTTTTTGCCCATTGCAGAGCCTGAAAGTGTTTCCCATCATAGGGAATTTCTCAAAATTAGTTTATCTCCTGCAAGATACAAGTGAGTAGAAAGTAATCCTTCTTTCATTTTGACCAGGTTGCAGAGAAGTGTGATATCAGCAGAAGATTTGGAGACAAAGTATATATTCTTCCTAAGTCCCAAGGAAAGGATGGGGTCTTTTAGGGAGAGTCCCTGCTGGGCATGCTGCAGACATGGGGACAGAAAAAGGGGTAGAAATAGTCAGCAGCAGACAGAGCTTGGGTGCCTGTCTAGTAGTAACAGGAAGTGCTCAAGCTGTGCTGGGAATTTCCCAACCTGTTCTGCTTCCTAAGCCCACCACCACACTCAAAGAAGATGCCATTACATTTGCAGGGGAGACAACCCTAGGGATGCCAGCATATATAACTCAGAGCTCCAGGCTTGCAGGTCTTTTTTCTTGTGCATTTACAATTCTTAGAGTTTGATTCTTAAAGTCCATGGTCACTGTCTAAGCAGGGGTGGGTGAACCTTGCTGGAGAACAATTGTCTTCACCCTGCTTCCTGAGAGGCTTAGCCCTGCAGTGTCCGGAGCAGGATTCTGTTTTTTATGACCCTGCAGACTGGGAAATGGACCCTATTGAATAGGAAGTTAATTAGCGCTTCATCATCTCAGGAAGTGGTGTTATTAATCAGCATGTGAAACATGCTACAGAGGAGTAATTTGGAGTCTGACAGCATGTGTGGAAGTTGACCTGCTCTCTGGATTTAATCCTCATGCTGCTGAGTTTCTAACAGTGAACCTGGGGTAACCCTTTCCTATATCTCGATGGAAGTGTAATTGTACTGTTTCGGGAATACTAATCAGAGCAGATCTCTGATCCTTGGCATCTCTCCATCAGCATTTCCTTTACCCACCTACTTTAATGCATTGCTACCAATGACTTTGGGGCTACATTTTTTAAAGGCCAGTTTATTAAGAAAAAGCTGAAGAAGAGATGTCAGGGGGCCTGCCCTTAGAAAATTGCTCACCTTGTTTTGATGTGAGCAGAATGTCTTTCTAGCTGCTCCGCTTACCTCACTAGCCTGCTAAAAACTAAGATTTTAGAAGAAGAGGCTTGTTAAAGAGATTTTTATGTGCGCCTCTCAGAGCTCTGTTATTGGTAAATGTGGTACCCTAATCTTAAAATTATTTCTGGGCCTGAGGAGATGGCTCATTCAGTACTTTCCATGTAAGCATGAAGGCCTGAGTTTGGATCCCTATTACTCATATAGAAATCTGGGTGCAGTGACATGCGCTGCAATCTCAGCAAAGGGGCAGAGATGGCTCACTGGATAGTCAGAATTAAGATAATTGCTGAGATCCAGTTTCAGTGTGTGATACTGCCTCAAAAATACAGTTGAAGGGAAGTGATTGAGGGAAATCCTGGCATTGACCTCTGTTCTTTGTGTACACACACACACACACACACACACACACACACACACACAGAGAGAGAGAGAGAGAGAGAGAGAGAGAGAGAGAGAGAGAGAGAGAGAGATGATAACAAACCATTTTTGTCTCAGCCTTGGTAAGAAAGCCAAACAGACCATGTCATTAATCCTCATTGGGCAAAAATCACTATATGCAAAGATAGCAATGGCCTCAGTCATGTGAGTGAGGAAAACAAATACTCTTGCTAAACCCTGTCTTCAGCAGTATGAACTCGTTTTGTAATGCAAGCACCAGTGAGGAATGGAGATAGGTGAGGACCTTGTCACAATCAAGTCTATTGATTCCCTTCCACAGTTTTTGCACACTCTATATCAGTCAGAAAGGGCACAGCACAGGCATGTTTCCATCTCCCTAGGTAATTCCAATATGCAACCAAGTGTGGAACAGTTACTATAAAGAGGAGGAAGGACAGTTGGGATCTGTAGTCCAAGCCTTCCCCTTATACACCTGTGGGCAACTCCCATCAAGGTTCACCTACAGGAGAGACAGCAGTTTGTCATTTTGGCTTCAGTGTAGAAGAGGACTTTTGCTGGGCAGAGCATGCGGGGTTGGAATAGAGGAGACTAGCTTCTTCATTGATACACCGGACACAAAGGTGTTGCCTTCAATGCACTCAGGGGGCATGGAGAAAGGTTTCCTGGAGCTTGATGAATGTATCATTACAATCTACAATGTCCCCTAAAGGCCCAGGGGCTGGAAGCTTGGTCCCCAAAACTGGCATCATATGGAAGTGATGGAACCTGGTGAGGATTCTGAATAGTCTTTGAGCTTACTAGAGACTCTGGTCTTTTTTCTCCTTTTTGCTTCCAACTCACCACATAGTCTTACTGCCATGGGTCAAAGCAACAGACAAACTCTCCAAAACTTCAAGCCCAAATAAACCTTTCAACTTCATACATTTTTTTGTCTTATGAATCCATTACAGTAATGGAAAACTGGCCAACATGATGACAGTTGCGCATTCAGGAAGTCATCAGGGTTCAGTTCAGACTCCCAGAGGAACAGCCCATTGGCACCCATGATTTTACTGTATCCATAAATCACACAGCAGAGCACAGGGGAATTTCAAAGACTTTCCTGTGGGTTTCACAGGGAAATGTATGTAAAGGTTTCTATAGTCTTTCTCGAAAACTTTGATGATGGCCTTCCATAACACATTTGAATTTCCTTTCCAAATCCAAAGCTTTCTTCCCCAAGTATCTCTTATACTATGAGAACAATGGGAAATTCCTCCTGTTGCCTTTCATGACTGAAGAATGTGTCCCTGGCAATATAATGCCATCTCCCCCTGTCATTTATCAAGCTTATTCTTGAGGAAGGGGGACAGAAAACCTGCCAGTGTTTCTACTAAGAACTTAGACATAGTTGAAAATTGGGGCACGCATGTCCCCTGAGCTTTTTGCCTGCAAAAGCCCATGGATATAGTCTGCTCATCTGACTCCTTGTGATCAGAGTCCTAGCATCACTCTGCCTAAAGCATTTTTACAAGTGGGCTAGAAGCATGTCTTGTTTACTTATCAGCAAATCCCTTGATTGACATCATGGGTAAAATGTAAGACTCTACCGTCAGTGGTGGAGGTGACAGAAGGAAACAGGAGATCTGAGAATGTACACACTGTTTTAGGTCCATTAGAAATGGGGAGATGGGCATGCCACCACCTGTACTCTGCACAGCTTTCACTGCTGAGCTGAGTGCTGAGTCTTTACTAGTTACAAAGATGGCAGAAACAGTGCTAACATAGCAAGAGAGGGAGACCCACAGAGGGGAGCATTGCAGTACTCTAGGCACATTTGTGGGCGCTTTATGTAGACCCTACAGCCCTACTCAGTGTGCTCACCTCACCTCAGGCCCCGCCACAAACACACATCTCTCCTCAAGCTCTACAAGCCTACCCCCAGTGTTTGGGGTATGACATGTAGATGCTGATTCCCACGAGGCTCTAGACCAGCTATGGAAATGAAGCTACCATAGACACAGCATCGAGAAGCCAGAAGGATATGTGGAAGCTAAAGTTGTGTGAAAGATGAGTTATAGACGCAGTGGTAGTGATCTGGCGGGGCCTCCTGTGTAGAGAGGGTATAGGAGACTCAGAGAACACAGAGTGGGACTGAGATGGGGGTGGTGGCAGTAACATGGGTCACAATGTTAAAAATAAAACTGATAGAAACTTCTAGGACATACATCTCCCCTCGACAGGCAGGGCAGAAGAAAAGAGAAGGCACATCCATTCTCAGACCTTCACAGGTGCCTCTGAAGATGACCCGCATCTCCAGATAAGACAAGCAGTGCTAGGGACACCCATAAACTGCCCAGGGTCATGTGAGAATAAGATGGAGCCCTTCTCTGGAGGGTAAATGGGAGAGTTCAAATCCCCAACTTTCCCACCTTCTTTATGGTACACAGCCCTGATCAGAGGAAAGTGCAGAGTGATCCAGGTTAGAAGAGACTGCCTCTGTATATTGATCCCAAAAGGCCTACATATCATTACACAGAGCTGCTGTACCCTGTGCTCTCTGACTTCATTTATCAACTTGCAGAGAATGGATTTCCTGACTTACAAACCTTCTCCTCTATATGCCAATGACCAATATTTGCATTCTCACCAAGGTGGGTTTGAATGGTTCTAAAGCCAAGACAGTCTTAAACGGAACTCTTGAAACCAACATGGAACTAGCCCTTCACACCCAGTGTCCTGTGTATGTATCTTTGTGCCGCACTAAAATCCACAAATGGCAAACCAGACATGAAAGACAGCTTAATTCTCATCTGGAATCTCGTGGAAACACTGAGGGAGAGCCTGTAGTTATGGCTCAGAAGGTATGAGCACTAGCTGCTCCTCCAGAGGGCATCAGTTCAGTTCCCAGCACCCACATAGGCTACTCATAATTGCCTATAACTCCAGTTCCACAGGATCCAACCTCCTCTTCTGGCTTCCTCAGGCAGCTGCATACACATGCAATGCACATTTGCACAAGCATGTACTTATATGTAAATAAAAACAAGATTTTTGAAAAAGAAAACTCTTGAGAAGTCTGTGATTCATGACAGCATTTCTCAAAATCTCTTCGTTTATCACATCCACGGTGACTACCCAATTCTAGCATCTTTCCCCCTAGTCTTCCCCAAATTTTAAGAAATAAACTCATTCTTCCTTCCCACTCCTACTTTGCTTTCATTCCGGCGGTTGCTCTGCTCCCAGCTACCATGCCCTGCCATCCCAGTTGCTAGTCACACCCATTTACCAAGGCCAAGAATTGAAGTGAGAGGGCTTATAGCTGCATCGAAGAAGGCAGGGACTGAGCACCTGGGTTTAGATCTAAACTAGCTTGCTATACCACCGAGAGATTTCTTATTTTCTTGCTAGATAAAACAGGACAGCAGCACAGCAGGGGGAAGTTATTCAACCTTGTTAGTAGAATCATTTCAGGCCTGACACATATCTTTTTTTTTTTTTTTTTTTTTTTGGTTTTTCGAGACAGGGTTTCTCTGTGTAGTTTTGATGCCTTTCCTGGATCTCGCTCTGTAGACCAGGCTGGCCTCAAACTCACAGAGATCCACCTGGCTCTGCCTCCCGAGTGGTGGGATTAACAGTGTGTGCCTCCACCACCCGCCAACACATATCCTTAAGTTACCTTGGCCATTGTGTAAAACTATCTCTGCCAACTACACAGTGCTTTAACTGTTCCCCAAATCTGGATGCCAGACTCTTCACATTCCCCTGGAAAGCTTGTTTTGAAACAGATTCTTGGCTTAGATCATCCTATAGATCTGATGACTCCAAATACAGGGGACAGAGTCCAGAAGTCTGTGTTTTAAAGCTTAGCAGACAGTTTAGACAATAGTAATGTTTGGCATGCCCTTCTCATGTAGTACATACAAGTCTGAATTGGTTTTCTCTGTATATAAGCTTTGAATTGGTAATGTGGAAACTTAAGAGTCCATTCAGCTGACCTTTAGTGATGGGCAAAAGGCAAACAAAATGCATGGACTCAGAGAATTAGTGTAGCCATCAAAAGGTCTAAAATCATTTATTTCACACAGCTCACCAATACATCAATATCATCTCCCATAAAATGTTAATGGCAATCTAACAGATTAACAGTAAACAAACATATTTTGTTTATTGCTGTGCCTCAAAACAAATGCTACTGGTTCTAACTAAATGTCTGTTTTTATGTTCTGTCGTTTCCAGGCATGAAAGTAACTCAAACAAATCCTAAGGCATACGGAAATGGTCCTCGTTCTTCTGGACTCTGCAGCATTGGAAATGAAGCTGAGCATACTTTATTATATCCCACAATTCTGCAGCTTTTTGCAAAGCATTTTATTGCACTTGTGGAAGCCACTAAGGTTATGTTTCAATCACAGTGACTGACAGGCTAACTTCACAAACAGTAGCATAGACTGTCTGCCACAGTTTCTCAGTTATATACTTAGAATAGGCCCTTTTCCAAAACTGTCCCTTAGCCTGGATGAAAATAAAGTGATAGCTAAAATATTTACCTGGTGTTGCTGGCTGACTTAAAAATTGATATTTTGAGACCTCCAAAAGGCCTAACTGAAGAAGTTGCTCTTTTGGAGCTAGTATGTTTCCTGTGAGCCAAAAGTTGGATATAGTAGAGATGAGATTCAGAGAATTTCATTGCCTGGGTAAGGTAATAGCACAGAAACCATTCCTTGGTCAAATTCTCCTCCTGCAGTCAGGACACAAAAGCAAAGTGGGAGAGTTCAAGATGATCCAGGTCACTGCAGGAAACAAGCATGTACAATGTGCTGCTCATATAGCTCGCATTGTTTTGTGGTTTGGAAATTTTTCTTTTTTTCTTTATCCATCTGTCTGTCTGTCTTTCTATCTACCTGTCTGTCTGTCTGTCTGTTTGTCATTGTCATCATCTGTCTATCATGTGTTCTTGATTGTTCTTACTCTTTGGCTCTTTGGGGGGGCACCACGGAGCTCCCAAATAAATCACATGGAATCTTATTCTTACTTATAAATGCCCCACCTTAGCTTGGCTTATTTCTGGCCAGCTTTACTTAACTTAAATTATCCCATCTACCTTTTGCCTCTGAGCTTTTATTTTTATCCTGTATACCTTTGTTTACTTCTTATTCCATGGCTTGCTGTGTAGCTGGGTGGCTGGTCCCTGGAGTTCTTTTCTCTCCCTCCTTTTCTCATTCCTAGATCTTTTTTGCTTCCTGATCCCTCTTTTTCTCCTTCTATATATTCCCTGTCTGCCATCCCTGCCTATCCTTTCTCCTGCCTTGCTATTGGCCATTCAGCTCTTAATTAGACCAATCTTTGCCTGTTTTAGACAGGCAAAGTAACACAGCTTCACCGTTAAAAAATGCAACATAAATGAATGCAACACATCTCTGCATTATTAAAACAAACGTTCCACAGCACACACAAAAAAATGTAACACATCTCAAAGTAATATTCCACAACAATTGTGTTTGTGTATGTGTATGTGTATGTGTGTGTGTTTGTGTGTGGTGTGCCTACTTACCTCAGTATACTTATGCAGGTCAGAACACAGCTTTCAGGAACTGGCTCTCTCCTACTTTATGGGTCTTGGAGATGAAACTTTGGTTGTCAGGATTAGCAGCAAGCACTTTTATCTGATGAGGCATCTTACCAGCTCTCCATCATGTTTTTTGAGACAGGATCTCTCCTGGAACTTGGGGCTCACTAATTATGTTAGGCAGGGCAGCTGACAAAACCCAGGGATCCACCCATCTCTACCTCTCCAAATACTTGGGTTATATGCACACATTATAATGCCCTACTTTTTGCATGGGTACTGAGGTCAAACTCAGGTCCTCATGCTTGTGTGGCAGGTACTTTACTGATAGAACTATCTCTCAGCCCCACACAGAGTGCTGGGAGTATAAGGGAAAGGAACAGAGAAAATACTCAGTACCTGAGTACTTTTAGGAATTATGCACTTCTCTATCTTGCTAAATTATTTAAGGAAGGAAATATGAAAGTGGGTCTTCGCTCTGAAATTTTAGAGAAGGGAGTCAGAGTTGGCACAAGTAAATGGTAGCATGGAAACAAATGTCTGAAAAGAGCATTTTTCTTTTCAAAACAAGTCCTTTTTGAGAATTTTCTTTGGCTTATTGGCCACTCCTGGCATACAGTGACTTGCTATCCTGTGACTGCAGAACGTAGGTGGCTTAAACCTTAGATTATTCCCTGACACATTAGTCCTGAATCTGGCTGTAGGTAAAGTCTTGTTCCATGCCTGCCTCCTTCTGTTGCTGTTTGTACACTGCCAGTCCTGTCTCATTTCTTCTCTTCTCCCCCTGCAGGGGAATGCCTTAGGATACCTGTTTTGGACTTGCAGCCACTTGAGTATTCCAGTGGAATCATAAGAACACTTTCGCTTACTTCCATCTATAAAGCCCTTGTCCCACATAAGGGTAATTCACTTATTCCAGGGATCTGAAGAGTTTCTTTAAAGTCCACTATTCAACCTACTACTTAGGGTGTCTGGTTCTGGGCTGTTTCTGATCTTGTATAATGTTTCTGAGCTTGAATATGACTCAATGCATCTTGTTTAAAATCTTGCTCTACATCTTTGCCAGAACAGTCACTGGCCAGGACTGATGGTGCTTTTTGACTGAGAAGCTCTTCAGTCCTCAAGCCTGGACATTATAGCTCTTTTCTTAGCTGGAAGTTAGGAGCTCTGTAATCTGAATAGGATGTGTCCAGTAGATACAATGCTGGAGAACAAGAGGGAATAGAGAACATACCCAGAAATCCCCCAACTGGACATTTGCTGATTGGTCAGTCAAACAAAAACCCTAAAAACCATCATTCCTCTATCATGGAGCTCAAATGCAATTGTTGCTCTCTGGGTTTTGTAGCAAAAGGACTTGAAAGCCTGTTCTTGCCTCTGCAGTTAATTCTCCTCTACACCCACTGGCTCTGATGCACCGGTGATAATCATGTAGTCACAAGGAACAATTAGCTGAGTCATGCTGCAAGTCCTGGTTTGGTTTTCCATGTTGTCTGTGCTATCAAAACCCTGCAAAGTTCCTACTTTGTTCCTGCCTCTTCCTCTATGAGTCTCCTTACCTCAGTCTTTGCCTAACTCTGGCCCTGTTGTGAAATATGTTTCTATTCCCCCAAAATCCATTCATTGAAACAGTGTGATAGGATGAGGCAGAGTCAGGGCCTTTGGGAAGTGTTAGATCATGAGAGCACAATCTCTTACAGAGAATAACCATACCTCTGCCTGCCCTCTTCACACCCTGTGAGCACTCAGTACCATCCAAAAGTAGGACCTAACTGAACATATAATCTTTGAGCACCTGTATCTTGGACTTCATGCCTCCAGAACTCTGAGAAAGGAATGCCTATTGTTTAGACGCTATCTTGTCAGCTGTGTTTTGTTCCAGATGGTGTCAAGCGACTCTGGTTTACTTTGAACTGCAAAGATAAGGCAGTTGGGAAGACCAGGCCTTGTTTCAGTAAGACTGTTGATCCTGCACTAAGTGTTTGGAAAATTGGTTGGAATCTGTTCTTGTCCATCACATCATACCTTCCTCCATGTCATATCATACACACTGCTTTTAGAACATCCTTGTGACAGGCATTATGCTAGAAATTGTCAAAACATCTGTTCAAACAAGCTTCACAAAACCAATCTTCTTCCTTTTTCTTTTCTTTAAAGTGAATTCAGCATCTACCATATGCCCCAAAGTAGGAGATATGTGGCATTCAGAAGTTGGCAAACCTATCCACAAGAACCAAATATCCTCTCTTTATAGACAAGGAAGCAGAGGCTTAGAGAGGTTGTGGCTTCCTTTAAGTTGCATGATAAGAATGCATGGTCCTCTTGAGAAGGTGCTCACATTCCTCTAAGCTATGCTGTTTCTCAAAATGGGGGGAAAGGACACACTGTATATGTCCCATGGGAAAATGTTTCACATTTCCCCATTGACCAGGCTCAATAGCACCCCTATATTCTTAGTTAGAAGTTAACACAATTTGGGCTGCTAAGGTTCAGTCTTTGTCAGTACAATGTGCATTTACTAAGTACCATCTGCATGCCTTTCTTCTTGGAATCTTCTAAGAATTATTGGGGTTGTCCTGGACTGCTCCCCCATTTTCCTCAAGGCTTTTCACATTACAATAACATTCAGAGAACTCTGAGCACTTAGCCTCTTTATGATTTTCCTTCCAGCCTCCTTTTTGCCTCGTTCCCCCTCTGTGCTCATGTTCTTCTCTTTGCCAGAAGCTAGACCACAAAAATGAGTTTGTGAGCTCAAGAGGCATTGTAAAAGCTGTGGTTCTCATACTGTAGCCTTGGTCTGCATCTCCAAAATTGCATGTCAGAACTGAGGCTGGGGGTTGAGGGGAAGGCTCAGCTGGTAAAGTATTAGAGTTTGATCCCAGTCCACATTAAAAAGCCAGACATATTAGCACCCACTTGTAAGCCCACACTGAGGAAACAGAGACCAGCAGATCCCTGGGATTCACTAGTCAGTCAGATAAGCTTCATTAGCAAGCCCCTGGTTCCATTGAAAGACCCTGTCTTATAAAACAAGGTGGATTTTGAGATGGCTAGTCTTGGTTGTGGACCTGACATAACTGGGAAGAGAGGACTTCAATTTAAGACTTGCCTCCATTAGATATATCAGGGCATGTTTGTGGGCATTTTCTTGAGTGGGAATTGATATAGGAGGGCCAAGCCACTGTAGATAGTACCACCCCTAGGTAGATGGACTTAAGCTGAACAAGAAAGGTGGCTGAACATGAGCCTGGGAGCAAGACAGTAAGCAATGCTCCAATTTTTTTCTGTTTCAGTTTCTACTTCAAGGTCCTGCTTTGACTTCTTGCCCTGCATTTTATCAATGATAAATCATGACCTGGAAGTGTAAGACAAAATAAACCATTTCCTTCCCAGGTCACTTTTATCAGAGCAAAAGAAAGCAAACTAACAGAGATACCACAAAGCCCCAGCACCTGATATTAACCCTATCAAACAAACACAACCCTGGTAGCAAGCGGATCCCTTCAGCTTTCTGTACACAGTTTCAGGCCAGAGATAGTCAAGCCTCTTTTTGATGTTGATTCTGGTAGGTAAGAACCCATATTTTAAAAGCCACCAGTGTAAATGGATTCCTACCAAAACAAGTAGAACCTTCTCAGTGGAGGATTCGGGTCTAGCATTTAACATACTTTACTCTGAAGAAAATGAGCTGCAAGTTAAATCCTCTCAGGCTAGTGGAGCATCTCCAGTAGAGTTTTAGAGTTATTTAACACCACAGAAGTCTTCTTGTCTTGGCTAATTAAGTGATTAGCTTAGATTGATAGAAGATGAACAAGGAAAGGAAAGTGGGACAGCTATAGTTCACTACCAGCTTTTAACAAATAGTAGTGACTTCAGCCACAACAAGGAACATTGGTTAAAACCAGACCTAACTGCTGAAGACTTCTGTATGTCAATTGTAAGGGAAAAGGTGTTTGCCTATGCTGCTAATGGAGTATGTTATTCAAAAGAACTTTTTAAAAAAAACTCTAAACTGTATGGCTGTGGCAGGCTTCTTGCTAACTATTCATTATTTTTTTCATTTTTCTTTATTAAGAAATTTTCTACTCACTCCACATGCTATCCACAGATGCCTCCCACCTCCTTCCTCCCACCCCCAGCCCTCTTTCCCAAGCCACCCCACATCCCCACATCCCCCAAATTGAGGTCTCCCATGGGGGAATCAGTAGAGCACAGCACAATGAGCCTAGGCAGGTCCAAGCCCCTTCCCACTGCACTAAGGCTGTGCAAGGTGTCACACCACAGGCACCAGATTCCAGAAGCCTGCACATAGACCAGGGACAGACCCTGATCCTCCTGTTTGGGTGCTGCCCAAACAGTTTGAGCCAAACAACCATCTTCCATATCCAGAGGGCCTAGTCAGGTACCATGGGGGCTCCACAGCTACCAGTCCACAGTTCATGGGCTTCCACTAGTGTGGCCGGTCATCTCTGCATGTCCTCCCATCATGATCTCAACATCCCTCACCTGCAGTATCTCTCCTCTCTCTCATCAGTTGGATTCCTGGAGCTCAGCCTGGTGTCTGGTCATGGATCTTTGTATCTGCCTCCATCTGTCTCTGGAGAAAGGCTCTATGATGAGAGCTAAGTTATTTGCTAGGCTGGTCACCAGAGTAGACCAGTCCAGGCACCCTCTGGACCACTGCCAGCAGACCAAGGTGGGGTCAAACTTGTGGATTCCTGAGAACCTCCCCAACACCCTGCCTCCTCCTATTCCCATCTATCATGGTATCTTCCTCCCTGCCCTCCCACTCTGTCCCTGTTCCAGCTTGACCCTCCCATTTCCATATGTTCTCATCCCCCACTCCTCACCCTCTGCCACAAACCCCCTGACCCAGTCCACTCATGTAGATCTCATCCACTTCTCCTTCAAAGGATCATACATGATTCCCTCCTGGGGTCTTTTCTTGTTAGCTAGCCTCTCTGGAGTTGTGGGTTGCCATCCGGCCATCCCTTCCCTCCCATTTAGTATCCACTTAGGAGTGAGTACATACTATGTTTGTCCTTCTGAGTCTGGGATACCTCATTCAAGATGATATTTTCTAGTTCCATCCATTTGCCTGAAAATTTCAAGATATCATTTTTTTTACTGCTGAGTAGTACTCCATTATGTATATGTGACATATTTTCTTTATCCATTCTTCAGGTGAAGGGCATCTAGGTTGTTTCCAGGTTCTTGCTATTGCAAATAATGCTGATATGAACATAGTTGAGCATGTGTCCTTGTGGTATGATTGAGCATTTCTTGGGTATATGCCCAAGAGTAGTATAACTGGGTCTTGAGGAAGACTTATTCTCAATTTTATGAGAAACCGCCATACTGATTTCCAGAGTGGCTGTACAAGTTTGCATTCCTACCAACAGTGGAGGAGTGTTCCCCTTGCTCCACATCCTCTCCAACATAAACTGTCTTCAGTTTTTTGATCTTAGTCATTCTGACAGGTGTAAGATGGTATGTCAGAGTTGTTTTGAATTGCATTTCCCTGATGACTAAGAATGTTGAGCAATTCCTTAAACACCTTTCAGCCATTTGAGATTCTTCTATTGAGAATTCTCTGTTAAGCTCTGTAGCCCATTTTTAATTGGATTGTTCAGTATTTTGATGGCTAAATTTTTGAGTTCTTTATTATTTTGGAGATCAGCTCTCTGTCAGATATGGTGTTGGTGAAGATCTTTTCCCATTCTGTAGGCTGCCCTTTGGTCTTATTGACTATGTTCTTTGCTCTACAAAAGCTTCTCATTTTCAAGAGGTCCCATTTATTAATTGTCACTGTCAGTGTCTGTGATACTGGTGTTATATGTAGGAAGTGGTATCCTGTGCCATTTTCTTCCAGAGTACTTCCTATGTTAGGGACCAAGATGTCAGGAACCAAACATGAACCATAGAAAGTACTAGCTAGACCAGAGAACAAGTCATAAGCCCCTTCCCAGAGCAGTAACCAGAGGCCTCCCAAGATAAGAAAACATCCCACAGTCAGGTGCCATGACAACCGAAGGTAAAGAGCATTCCAGGGTCAGGTAGCCTAGCAACAGAATATACTGCCCCTGACCAGTGACCTTAGCCGATATCTTGCAGGTGCACTATCTGCCTCACACGTCTTGCACCCCTTCCATGTTCTACACGCCCCTTTTCCCTTTCCCTCCTTCCTGCCCCTTCCCCCCTTATGCTATATAAACCATGTGGAGAACAATAAAGATTGGCGGCTTGATCAGAATACTGTCTTGCTGCTGTCTCTTTGTGTCGCCCTGTCCTTTCATTCTCTCCCACAGGTGGGTGGCCCCGTTGACACCCCGCTGGCCGGGGCATTCCTACTTTCTCTTCTATCAAGTTCAGTGTAACTGGATTTATGTTGAGGTCTTTGATCCACTTGGACTTGAGTTTTGTGCATGGCAACAGATATGGATCTATTTGCAGTCTTCTGCCTGTTGACATCCAGTTATGCCAGCAACATTTGTTGAAGATGCTTTCTTTTTTCCATGGTATATTTTTGGCTTCTTTGTTGAAAATCATATGTTCATAAGTGTGTGAATTAATGTCAGGGTCTTCAATTTGACTCCATTGGTCCACATGTCAGTTTTTATTCCAGTACCAAGCTGTGTTTATTACTATAGCTGTATAGTAGAGCTTGAGGTCAGGGATCATGATGCCACCAGAGGTTGCTTTATTATACATGATTATTTTAGCTATCCTAGGTTTTTTGTTTTTCCATATAAAGTTAAGTATTGTTCTTTCCAAGTCTGTGGAGAATTGTGTTGGGATTTTGATGTGGATTGCATTGAATCTGTAGATTGCTTTTGGTAAGATTGCCATTTTTACTATGTTGATTCTATCTATCCATGAGCATGGGAGATCTTTCCATTTTCTGATATGTTCTTCAATTTCTTTCTTCAGAGACTTAAAGTTCTTATCATACAGGTCTTTCACTTGCTTAGTTAGAATTACCCCAAGGTATTTTATATTATTTGTGGCTATTGTAAAGGGTGATGTTTCTCTGATTTCTTTCTCAGCCCCTTTTTCATTTGTATATAGGAGGGCTACTGATTTTTTTGAGTTAATCTTGTATCCTGCCACCTTACAGAAGGAGTTTATCAGCTGTAGGAATTCTCTGGTAGAATTTTTTGGGTCACTTATGTATAATATCATATCGTCTGCAAATAATGAAAGTTTGACTTTTTCCTTTCCAATTTGTATCCCCTTGATCTCCTTTTGTTGTTGTATTGCTTTAGCTAGAACCTCAAATACTATATTGAATAAGTATCGGGAGAGTGGACAACCTTGTCTTATTCCTGATTTTATTGGAATCGCTTTGAGTTTCTCTCCATTTAATTTTATGTTAGCTGTCAGCTTGCTGTAAATTGCCTTTATTGTATGTTCCTTGTATTCCTGGTCTCTCTAGAACCTTAATCATGAAGGGGTGTTGGATTTTGTCAAAGGCTTTTTCAGCATCCAATGAGATGATCATGTGGGTTTTTTTCTTTCAGTTTGTTTATATGGTGTATTACATTGACAGATTTTCATATGTTGAACCATCCTTGCATCCCTGGGATGAAGCCTACTTGGTCATGATGAATAATTTTTTGATGTGTTCCTGGATTCGGTTAGCCAGTATTTTATTGAGTATTTTTGCATCAATATTCATGAGGGTGATTGGTCTGTAATTCTCTTTCTTTGTTGCATCATTGAGTGGTTTGGGTATCAGGGTAACTGTAGTGTCATAAAAAGAATTTCCTAATGTTCCTTCTGTTTCTATGATGTGGAACAATTTGAAGAGTATTGGTATTAGCTCTTCTTTGAAAATCTGGTAGAATTCTGTACTGAAACCATCTGATCCTGGGCTTTTTTGGTTGGGATACTTTTAATGACTGTTTCTATTTCCTTAGTGGTTATTGATCAAATTAAATAGTTTATCTGGTCTCAATTTAACTTAGGTATGGGGTACCTATCCAGAAAATTGTCCATTTCTTTCAGATTTTCCAATTTTGTAGAGTACAGGTTTTTGAAGTATGGCCTGATGTTTCTCTGGATTTCCTCATTGTCTGTTGTTATGTCCCTCTTTTCTTTTCTTATTTTATTAATTTGGATGCTCTCTCTCTGCTTTTTGGTTAATTTGGATAAGGGTTTATCTATATTGTTGATTTTCTCAAAGAACCAACTTTTTTTTTAATTGATTTGTTGTATTGCTCTCTTTGTTTCTATTTTATTGATTTCACCCCTCATTTTAATTATTTCCTGGTATTTGTTTCTCCTGGGTGAGTTTGCTTCTTCTTGTTCTAGAGCTTTCAGTTGTACTGTTAAGTCACTAGTGTGAGATTTCCCCAACTTCTTTATGTGGGCATTTAGAGTTATGAATTTTCCTCTTAGCACTGCTTTCATGGTGTCCCATAAGTTTGGGTATGTTGTACATTCATTTTCATTGAATTCTAGGAAATCTTTAATTTCTTTCTTTATTTCTTCCTTGACCCATTGGTGTAATTGGGCATTATTCAGTTTCCATGAGACTGTAGGCTTTCTGTAATTTTTGTTGCTGTTGAAGTCTAACTGTAAGCCATGGTGGTCTGATAAGACATAGGAGGTTATTTCAATTTTGTTTGTATCTGTTGAGATTTGCTTTGTGACCAAGCATGTGGTCGATTTTGGAGAAGGTTCCATGGGGTGCTGAAAAGAAGGTATATTCTTTTGTGTTAGGGTGGAATATTCTGTAGATATCTATTAAGTCTATTTGAATCATTGTGTCTGTTATTTCCCTTATTTCTCTGTTAAGTTTCTGTCTGGCAGACCCATCCATTGGTGAGAGTGGGGTGTTGAAGTCTTCCACTACTAGTGTATGGGGTTTGATGTGCAATTTAAGCTTTAGTGATATTTCTTTTATGAATGTCAGTGCCCTTGTATTTGGGGCATAAATATTCAGAATTGAGACTTCATTTTGTTGAATTTTCCCTGTGATAAATATGTAGTGTTCTTCCTGATCTTTTTCAATTGATTTTGCTTTGAAGTCTATTTTATTAGATATTAGGATAGCTACATCAGCTTGCTTCTTAAATCCATTTGATTGGAATGTCTTTTCCTAGCCTTTTATTCTGAGGCTGTCTTTGAATTTTAAGGGTGTTTCTTGTATGCAGCAAATGGATGGATCTTGTTTTCTTATCCATTCTGTTAGCTTGTATCTTATTATGGGTGAATTGAGACCATTGATATTGATGGATATTAATGAATAGTTATTGTTAATTCCTGCTATTTTTTGGTGGTAGTATTGCATGTTTCCCTTCTTTTTGTCTTTGTTAGTATGGGACTATCTATTCCCTGTTTTATCATGGGTGTATCTAACTGCCTTAGGTTGGATTTTTCCTTCAAGTCCTTTCTATAGGGCTGGATTTGTGGAGAGATATTGTTTAAATCTGGTTTTATCATGAAATATTTTGTTTATTCCATCTATGCTGATTGAGAGTTTTTTTGGATATAATAGTCTGGGTCGGCATTCATGGTCTCTTAGTATCTGTATAACATCTGTCCAGGACCTTCTGGCTTTCAGAGTCTCCATTGAGAAGTCAGGTGTTTTCCTTATGGGTCTGCCTCTATAAGTTACTTGGCCTTTTTTCTTTGCAGCTCTTAATATTTTTTCTATATCCTGTATGGTTAGTGGTTTGATTATTATGTGGTGAGGGGACTTTTTTTTTTTATCCAGTCTGTTTGGTGTTCTGTAACCTTCTTGTACTTTTATAGTCATTTCCTTCTTTAGGTTGGTTTGTATGATTTTGTTGAATATGTTTTCTGTGCCTTTGAGTTAGTATTCTTCTCCTTCTTCTATCCCTATTATTCTTAGGTTTGGTCTTTTCATGGTGTCTCAAATTTCCTAGACATTTTGGGTCATGACCTTGTTGGTTTTCTGGTTTTCGTGGACTGATGAATTCATTTCTTCTACCGTATCTTCAGTGCCAGAGATCAGCTCTTCCACCTCCTGCATTCTGTTGGTTATACTTGCATCTGTAGTTCCTGTTTGTTTACTCAGATTTTCCACTTCCAGCATTACCTCAGTTTGTGTCTTCTTTATTGACTCCATTTCAGTTTTAAAATCTTGAACTGTTTCCCTCACTTGTTTAATTCCTTTCTCTTGGCTTTCAAGGGCTTTCCTGATTTCTTCCCATTTTTTGTTTGACTTTTCCTTGATTTCTTTAAGGGAATGTTTCATTTCCTCTTTTAAGATCTCTAATATCTTCTTAAAGTCATTTTTATGGTAGATATCTTCTGTTTCTTCTATTTTTGGATGTTCAGGTCTTGCTGATGTAGGTTCTGATAGAGCCATATTGGTTTTTATGTTGTTGACTGTATTTTTGCACTGGCATCTACCCATCTCTTTCTCCACTTGGTGCAAGCGGTGTCTGTGTCTGAGGGAGCTTCTCTTGGTCTGATTGATACTCTTGATCCAGTGGAAGCTCTTGGTCTAGTTGATGCTGATGGGCTTTTTGTCTTAGGAGTGGCTGTTAGTCCAACTAGTGCTATTGGGCTCTGTCTCAGGGAGTAGCTGCAGTCTTACTGTGTGGTATATGGTGGTAGTCTGACCTGTCTGCAGGATGTCTGTCTACCAACTGGCCTCTTAGTCCAGTTGGGTGCTAACAGGCTCTATCTCTGAAAACAGTTGCAGTCTCATAGGATAGGTGAGATTTGGGGGAGGTGGAGCTTGGGTTACAGGGTCTGATGGGGGATGGTGGTGGTCTGACCTGTGTGCAGGAGGTCTGCCTGCCAACTGGCCTGAAACTGCAACTGCAATGGGTGGGGGTGTTGGGGCACAGGGTTATGCCCTTGGGCCCAAAGCCTATGGTCTGTGGTGTTTGGGTATGAGGATAAAGACTCACCTCTTAGTCCAGTTGGGGACTGGCAGGTTCTGTCTCAGGGAACAGTTGCAGTCTCCTCAAAAGAACTTTTATGTATGGCCTGATTCAATGGGCTTGACAGGACTCAGAAATCCATCATAAGTTAAGGGAGCAATTCTGAACAAATGTCATTTAGATTTGCTCTAACAGCTGTAGCCATCAAGCATCCATAGTGAATCCAGGCCTGGACAGAGGCAGAAATGAGTTTCTGTGTATAAACTCCCATCTTATGGGGCTTCCGTCCAAAGTGAAGTACAGCACACAGGTCACAGATCCACACCTCAGGAGTCCTGATCAGAGAATGGCTGAGAGTTTAAATTTATGCCTCATCTGCCATGTCCAATTAACCTTTCAAATCAGGTAGAACCAGCCAGACCCTACAAGGAAAATGAGATTCAGGGGTTCCCCAGAGCAATAGTGATGCTGGAAATAATATCATTTAATGCTCATTGAGTGTTTATTATGAATTATGTTTGCAGCATTTCCTTCTATGTCCTCTGTATTATTATAGCCCTAAAGGTCCTAATATTAGCCCATTTTACATATAGGAAAATTACAACACTAAGGATGTGCTGGCTGATGGTGAGACCTACTTGAGAGAAGTCAAAGCTTAGATTTGAGTCAAAATACTGTAGATTCAGAATCCACAAGCCATCCCAGAATGACTGAGATCTAAAGCCCATCTTGCTGCCTCCTACCTTTCTCCTGGGGAAAGAACAGGTGGGCACCTTTCACACAGCACTGCAGTCCAAAGTTCCTTAGCACTCTACAGAGCTGAGCTTTGTAGTCACAGTGACTCACCAGCCAACATGCCTGGCCATCTGGCTTCATGGGAAGGTGGATACACATTGGAAGTGAGCCCAAAGAGAAATGTCTGTGAGTGCACTGTGGGGTCCCTCCCCACATTTCTAGTCCTCCAGTGTTCTCCACAGTTCACATTTATGCCCCAACTACGTCACACTGCTGCTGTTTGCTTACTGCTTCTCTCCTAGACAATTCTCATTCTTAACCCCCTTCCACTTTCTCAGTGGAAAGGGAAGTTTCAGTTACCACAGTAAATGGAAAGGTAGGATGCCCACCCATAGATGGAAGCTAAACATGATAATGAATCCCATGAGAAATGAAAATAGAACTTGTTAAATTCTAGGGAGGGACTGTTGTGACTGAGAGCCCAGCTCAGAGGCCTGTCTTCTCACTTTATTATAAAAGGACATTAGCAAGTGTTAGAAAAGTATTAAAGTGTCCTCCTACCTGCACAGCCCTGCTCCTTAAGGACTTGAAGAGCAGGAGGAGGGAATAGTTCCCCATCTTGTGATCCAATGGGCTTTAACATGTTTCGTCCCCAGGACCATGTGAAATCTACAGTCCTCCCCACCCCTGAAGAGCTGTGCCTCCCACTGGAACTAACACAGACCAGACTGTGTGGGCTATCATGACCCTCAAGGTCCTGGAACCATGGTGAGCTGTCTCTTGTACACCCCATGAAACAGTCATATCTGGGAAGAGAAAGATGGTGTGATGTTTATAGTTGGAGTTTTCCTGCCTGGCCCACAGTCAGGTCAAATCTCTCTCAACCACCAGTCCCATAGACGCTCAGCCCCAACCAAGTAAACACACAGAAACTTATATTGTTTACAAACTGTATGGCCATGGCAGGTTTCTTGTTATTTACTTCTTCTATCTTAAATTAACCCATTTCTGTTAATCTATACTTTGCCACGTGGCTCGTGGCTTACCATTACCTTACATCTTGTCATGGTGGTGGCTGGCAGCTTCTCTTTCCAGCCTTTCACCTCCCAGAATTCTCTTCTCTCTTGTCCTGCCTATACTTCCTGCCTGGCCACTGGCCAATCAGAATTTTATTTACACAGAGCGATATCCACAGCAGATGTTCAGGTACCTCTGGGAAGTAGACTTCCTAGTCTACCTGATCACCCTGCACAGAAAGACCCTTGAAAGCATCTTCCTTCAGACCCTGTCATTTTGTTGCAAAAATGAACAAGCAAGGAGAAGCAACTGGAAATATTTGTGTTTCACTGGAAGGGATGGCCCAAATTCAAGAGGGAAATGTCTATATCTGCATATCCTACCAATACCCATGCCCAGGTAAGAAAGAAAGGAGGAGGAAGTGAAGAGAAAGGGGATAAAAAAAGAGGAATTCATCAAAAGGGCATGGAAATATATCCCACCCCCACATCCAAGAATGCTGAAATGCTCATAGGCTTAAACAGTCCAAGGAAATCACTGTACTCCCTCTTCTCATACTTTTTATCCATTCCCCTTTCCTAACTTGGGTAGGGTCCTTTTGTGGTAATATAAACTTAGTAATAAGTTTTAAAAACTTGTCACATGGTCATTTTAAATGGGAAAAATGTCAAATCTATCAGAGCTATCTTTCCAAAAAGTACATGAAGCACACAAACACTGCCACTGACAAGGGTTTCCACAACTGATGAGGCCACACTGGAGCCTGCTCCAACAACTGTACATCCACTTAGAGGGATGCTCATCTTACAGATGGGCACCTTTAGGTGGGAGAGTACCAGTGACTCAGTGATTGACCTAGATTATAGAACTAGTGTTAGCTTTCAGACCCACCTCTTGGGGACCCACTCAGTGTCCTGACTCATCTCATGTAAAGTTTTCTTTAAGAAAAAATCCCTCTCCCTTCTCTCTCTTCTTCCTCTTTCTCTCTCTTGCTATGAAGTAACACACACTTCCTCTCTTCCTTTCTTCCCTTTTCCCTTCCCCCAATAAAACTTCCCATGTGAATGTCATATGTACATTGTGTGGGTAACTTTCCACTATGCCACACTGCCCACTGCATCTGCATGAATTGCCTCACCTGTGGCAGGGCACCTTGTCCCAAACCTGCCAGGCCTCTTGAGCACCATTTTACAAAAACTAGAATGTGTAAAAGCCAGACATGGTCCCACATCTGACTTGCACCGAAGGTCACAGTCCTAACTACCAAGCTCTGCTGAGCTACTGATGGAAATGAACCAAGTATTCATCATGTTTTTTTTTTAATAATTACACATAGTTAATTCTGTATAATTAAGACCAACAGAGACACTAATAAAAGCCAAACATTTCTCCTAGGCTCTAAGAGTCTCATGACCTCCTTATATTAAAATTTTATTTCTTCTCCTTGTGCACACCATTGATCAATTGCTAATAAGATCAACCAGCTCAAGGCTGGGGAGATGGCTCAGTGGATAAAACACTTTACACATAAGCATGAGAAACCAAGGGAAGCCAAGCATGGTAGCACACACACACACACACACACACACACACACACACACACACAGATGGGAAGCTGAGGCAGGAGAATCCCTGTAAGCTCATAGGCCAACTAACCTGGAATGTGTAGAGATGGAGAACAAAGAGATAGCAGAGGTAGTCCTCTGCTCTCTACATGTGTGCTGTAGCACATGTGTGCACACATACATCATACATATCAGCATCATTGGGAGCAACCAATTCACTAAATGCTTCAGAACATTGGACTCAGCAAAGTCGTTATAGTCATTGACCCTTAAATCACAAACACTCTGGAAATGATGACGCTTGGAATGCTGGGCCACAAAGGTTGAGAATTCCAGGCCATCCTGATCTATACAGTGAGGTTCTTCACACACACACACACACACACACACACACACACAACACAACACACACACACACACACACACACACACACACACACACACAAGTAAACAAGGCTATATAACTTTAAAAAAGGTACACTAATACACAATCCCTGTCAAGGGATTGGTTGGGTTCCACAATACATACATAATACACACATACATAATGCATACATACATACATAATACATAATACACACACAAACCCAAGCATCCTATAAAAATCACAAAAATATCATCCAATTTAAAAGGACAGTATGTAGTGGATAGCCATCCCAGCCTTGGCCTAGAAGTTCCAACCCCCCACTGAGGCTTCGGTAATGGTGATGCCCACAAGGCAGGGCTGAGGGAGGAAGCTGAAGACTCAGGATTGAGAGGAGAGGTCTCTCTTGGTTCTGGGACCCTGGACGCTGGAGGTAGACCTAGCAGAGTTCTCCAGAGAACACCGCCAGACTGCACCATACCTTTGCGAGACCCTACAACCTATCCCTTCATTTGTAAGTTACCCCATAAAATAAACCTTCCTTTTAACTACATAGAGTGGCCTTAATAATTTCACCAATATCTGGTGCTCATGTGGGGCAAATTCCAAAGGCCTGGGCAACTCCCTCCCTCAGCCTCCTCCCCGGCTGGCAGGTAACTAAACCCACCTGCAAAGTTCCATTTAACCAGGGAATGCCTACACAGTTCCATTCCCAAAAAAGGGAGCAGCTAGTCCGGTCTCAGTTCCCTAGCTTAGCCCTCAGACCAGCGAAAACCGCTGTGAGTGAGGCGTTCCCACTCCTCCGTGAGTGCCAGCTCCCCACCATCTTGGCTCCTGCCTTCAGCTGCCACCAGCCAAGGTCGCCAGCAGGCCCTGCCTTGGAGCTATACCAACGCCTCCTGCTGGCTGAAAAGTGCTACTGCACCACCCAAAACCACGGAAAGGTAAGCTTATTTTAAGTAAAAGTACTTGATAATTTTACACCTTAAAACCGACTAACAACTTTTGAGTAATTCTTGTAATATGACTGACAACATTACCTCACAAGAATTTAAAAACCTTTTTGTCTGTATGATGAATGACATTTTCCTGGAAATATACAACCTCCCTAAGGCATATCTGGCCTGTATCATTTTGACATTCATTGTAATAATTCACACAGTGTTCAAACACTGGTTTAATAATAAGAACAAGGATGAGTCATTATTGGGACTGATACAGGCTTTAAAAGATAGTAATGAAGGCTTACAGAGAAAGATTCTCTCTCTGGAATCTGCTAACCTGGATTTACAGGCTTTAAAAGATAGCAATGGAGGATTACAGAAAAAGATTCTCTGGAATCTGCTAATGCGGATTTACAGGCTTTAAAAGATAGCAATGAAGGTTTACAGAAAAAGATTCCCTTTCTGGAATCTGCTAACCAGGATTTAAAGGCTTTAAAAGATAGAAATGAAGGCTTACAGAAAAAGATTCTCTTTCTGGAATCTGCTAACCAGGATTTATAGGCTTTAAAAGATAGCAATGAAAAAGATTCTTTCTCTGGAATCTGCTGACCAGGACTTACGTAAAAATATTCTCTCTCTGGAATCTGCTAACCAGAATTTACAAAACAAGCTTGTACCCAAAATTGCTTTTATTGATAATAAATATGAGTATTTAATGGATAGAACACTACCTCTCCAGAGTGAAGTTGTAGCTACTCAGACACTATATAAGGAAGAAAAATTATCATTAATTGATAAGAAAAGGTCCATGGAATCATGTGTTTCAGAAGAACATAAAAACTTACATGATTCCATGAGAAATCTGGAATCCCTTACAAGAGAGTAGGTTTACTCCCTGGAACAGACCCTAGGTACTTTTTTACAAGCCCTGGAGGAAACGCTCAATAAACATGACAAGGGACCTTATAAGCAGAAGGGCAAGACCATACTGATTGTAACATCTCCAAAGGGCTCTCATACGATGGCTTATCCTGTTATCATCCATGAGAAGCCAGCAGATGACACATACCCTGAGCCATATACAATATATACATTACAACCAATTTCAACAAAGGACTTTAAAAATATAAAGGAAGTAGTAGTTACATATGGGATACACTCCACATACATAAAACAGATGTTAAATTCATGGTCTACCTCACATAGAGTCATTCCAGATGACTGGCATCAGTTAATTTCAGCTGTTCTAGAATATAGCCAGCAGTTACAGTGGAAAAGATGGTTGAGAGAAGAGGCAAGAAATTTAGAACAAGGTAAACTCAGAAGTTTTGAGATCTCCCAAGATCAAATATTGTTGAGGAGTGTTTTGCTGACAGGAATGTACAAGCCATGTATGATGAGCATACAATATCCCTATGCCGTACAACAGCTCTGAATGCATGATAAAAAAAATCCCAGAACCTGGAAAAGCAACTGAGGTATACACAAAGATATTTCAGGGACTGCACACACCCTTCACTGATTTTTTACAAAGGCTGAACACAGCTATAACAAAAGCTGTGTCAGATAAAGAATTAAGAAAAGTATTAACTGAGTCCTTGGCATTCAACAATGCTAATGCAGAATGCAAAAGAATGCTTACACCATTAAAGATCAGGTTAGCTCCTTTGGAAGAATGGATTCAGTATATTAATGGTGTTGAGTTCCTTAACTACAGTAATGAGACTTGGATAGGAGAGACAAATCCCATAGGTAAAAAAAGGCTCCATGGTACCAAATGTTTTAAATGTGATACACCAGGTCATATAAGTAAAAACTGTACATGGGGTAATCCTAGAAGTAATACTCCTAGGAATATCCTAAATAGGAGACCCCAACAACCTCCTGGATTATGTAGAAGATGTGGCAAAGGCCGACATTGGACCAGTGAGTGCAGATCAAAAATAGATATACGAGGAAACCCTTTACTGGTGGGAAACACCTCAGGGGGCCTCTTGCAGGCCCCCAAATCAAATATGGTAAAAACAAGTCCAGCCACTGTGGAAGACATTCCTCTCCAGGACAACTGAATAAACCAATGCCTAATGTAAAAAATGATACTGCAATGGATGATAAAACAGCTCTGATAGATGAATCACAGTTTGCAAAGAACACAATAAAACAAATATTTTGGCAGACTTCCATAAATGAACAAAGACCAAAGCTTAGAATTCGAATTAATGGCTTGGTTCTGGAGGGCCTGGTAGACATAGGTGCAGATGTGACTATAATTAGATGTCCAACTTTTTGGAATTGGCACCCTATCTCAGACAAAACAGAGTTTGATATGGGTTGAATGCATAGGGCCAGAAGGACAGAGAGGAAGGCTGAAGCCATATGTAGCAAATGTAGCAGTAAATCTATGGGGCCGAGATCTGTTACAACATTGGAATACCTAGATTAAAATTCCTACACTCTCAGAAAAGGAATACAGGCCAATGCATGTTTCTAGGAATAATATCATAACATGCTATAAAAAAAACAGTCACCAACCATTCAGGCTGTACACAAACAACACAACTGCTGTTGAGCTCTCAGAAGTACCAACTGCCTTACCTTTAAAATGGCTAACTAATAAACCTGTCTGGGTTGGACAGTGGCCTTTGACAAAAGAGAAGCTACAAGCTTTAGAACAGCTGGTTCAAGAGCAGTTAAATGCTCAACACATTGAAGAATCTACCAGCCCTTGGAATTCTCCTGTATTTGTTATTTCAAAAAAAAAAAAAAAAAAAAAGTCTGGTAATTGGAGAATGCTGTCAGATCTGAGAGCTATTAATAATGTAATTCAGCCAATGGGCTCCCTACAGACTGGGATGACCTTGCCCTCTCTGCTACCCAAAGAATGGCCTATAATAGTTATTGACTTAAAAGACTGTTTCTTTGCCATACCCTTACAAGAAAATGATAGAGAAAAATTTGCCTTCACAGTTCCTAATTATAACAATTCTCAGCCAGTCAAGAGATATCAATGGAAGGTTCTCCCACAGGGAATGTTAAACAGCCCTATCTTATGCCAATACTTTGTGCAAAAACCATTGGAGATAATTCGTGTAAAATTTCCACAATCCATAATTTATCACTACATGGATGATATCCCATTAGCTGATTCAAAGTTAGACACATTAGAAAGCATGTTTGAAGAAGTAAAAAAAAAAGTTTTGCCTTGCTGGGGACTGCAAATTGCTCCTGAAAAAATACAAAGAGGAGATTCTGCCAGCCACCATGAGAAGCAAGATGTAAGCCACAAGCCACGTGGCAACTTATAGACTAACAAAAATTGGTTAATTTAAGATAGAAGAAAGTAGATAACAAGAAGCCTGCCACAGCCATAAGTTTGTAAGCAATATAAGTTTCTGTGTGTTTACTTGGTTGGTTCTGAGCATCTATGGGCCTGGTGGGTGAGAGTGATTTGTCCTGACTATAGGCCAGGCAGGAAAACTCTAGCTACAACAGTAGATATGATTTCAAAGGAAGACAGAGAAATGGACAGCTGGCACTCTAAAACCATACAGAACACCCTCAGGCAACTGCGACTCAGAATCACAATGAGTTAACAACTCACCCCAGTGAGAATGACTAATGTCAAAAGGGCAACAGTTAGCAAGGGCTGGGCAGGGTATGGGTAAGAGAGACTCAGAGATATAAATTAGTGGGATCATTCTGGAAAGCAGCATGGCAGTCCATCAGTTGACTTAGAACTATTATGTCATCTAAATATCCAGCTACTGTCTGCTTAACAGATGTCTTCATCCCCATGTTTATTTCAGTATTATTCACATGAGCTGAGAAATGGAAGTGAAGAAAGTGCCTGTCAACTCACAAGTGAATGAAAAGAATGTAGTATATACACAGTGGAATATCATTTGATCATGGAAAATCACATCCTGTCATTTGTAATAACATGGGCAGATATAATGATGTTATGTAAGTCAGGCACAGAAGGACGAATTTCCTCCGACTTTACTCAGATGGAAAATTTTTCCAAAGTTGATGTGACAAAGTAGAATGGCAGTTGCTATGGGCTGATGAAGAACCTGTCTGACTCCATTTTGAAGGCAGGAGCCATTACTGTATTATTGTAAATAATTAGCCATTATTGCAAAAAAATAAGTTTTCATTTACTGTAAGAGCTGAGTTGCGGTTTTTAAGTATGTTTCCTGAAGCCTGACCTTCCCTGACCCATGACCTTGACTTGTTCTTGAGAACATCCTGACCCTTCTAACCCTCCTTGGGCCTCCCTGAGCCTCTTTTCTATTATGGAGATGGTGTGATGTTTTTTGAGATTTATTTTTTGCATTTATTTTGCTTCATTGTGTCTCTTTTGTAGACCTTCTTTGCAACTGCTCATGATTTCACTCCAGAAAAGGAGCCCAAGAGATGGGTTCAGGGTTGCTCCTTCTTAATCAGACTTAGGAGGCAGTCACTGGCTAGCTCTTGGAGCCCAAGAGATGGATTCAGGGCTTCTCTCTTTAACCTGAGTTAAGAGGCAGTCACTGACCAGCTCTTGGGTGCACCCCAATAAAAATCAAGCTTGCTTCAAATTTGACTCAAATTGCAGAGGTGGTGTTAGCACTGAGAGCACTAGAGTGGCACGAGAGGCTTCAACAGTTTGGTGCAGCAAGCTCTGTAGCTGTTGCACCATATGCTAACCACACCTACACTCATGCTGAACCTTTCAAAAGGCTTCATCACAGGTCACTGGTGATTATCTGAAGAAATAAATATATTCAGCCTGATTTCAGCATTATGCAATATATACTTGTATCAAATATTATGTTGCCTCATTAATAAGTATAAATTGTGTGTTCACTGAAACTATATATAAAAATAAGGGAAAATTTAAAAGTAAAATAAATTCTAGTAGCTGATGGTGCATTCATTTAGGTGGTAAATTAAATATCTCCCAATCATCTTCTCTATTAATAATTTCTACCTACCACCAATGGCATATTCATTGCCAATGAGAAAATTACAAAGTAGAGATTATCTCAGTTACTCTTCTGGCTGCTGTGGCAAGTGCCCGACAAAAGCAGATTACAGAAGGATGAGTCTATTGGGCTCACAGTTTCCAGTCCATCATGGTGGGAGGGCATGGCAGCAAGAGCGTGAGGCAGCTGCTAACAGTGCATCCACAGTCAGGAAGCCGACAAATGAACGCTGGTGCTCAGCTCACATTCTCCTTTTCACTCAGTTTAGAGCCCCAGTCCATGGAATGATGCCTCCTACATTTAGGGAGGGTCTTCCCAACTCAGTTAAGCCAATTGAAAAGTTTGTATCCTAGGTGATTCCCGATCAAGTTGATGATCAAGATAAACCATCACAGTGATGTCAAATTGTTCAAGGTCATGCAGTTTGTAAGGAGAAGAGCATGACTGATAACCCAGAAATCTGTTAGCATACTGCAGAGCTCACAGGTGTTTGGTGAGGCAGGAAGATGGAGATGGCCATGGACCTTAATGACAATGACTTGGGGAGGAACTGAGAGCTAGCACTAGAACAAAGGCTGGGTAGACTGGACTCCCTAAGAGCTCTTATGCATAGAAAAGCCCTCCTCTCAGACACACACCTTCTTGTAGGATTCCAAGGATTCACCATGCACATCAGCTGGTCTATGGGTGTAGCTTGATAGGCTTAGAGGACAGGGAGGATATAGCAGCCTAAATCTAGAATTACTGATCTTTAAATTCTTGATGTACCCACCCATGCATCCATATATTCCAAGTCTACTTTTGGGATTGTTGTTGAACAATTTATTGTTCAATTGTTCAGAAAGAGAAGCTGCTGTGCCTCAGAGGTTCAGAGGAAATTGCTGAAGAAATACATAGTCCAAACGTTTCTCTAGGAATCTCACCCTATAGGCATGAGACAAAGCCCTGAAAGGTAGTAACAACCAACCACTGGAAACTCTTCTGTGGCTTTGAGAAAGCCCTGGTCACAAAGAACTGCCTTAGATTTTTCCAAAAGGGTATAATCTCAACCTTGGAGACTGCTGCACCCATAGAACCTTCCTTGGCCATCCTTATCCAACTGAAACCCTATGTTATAATGTTTGTGCCTTCCTTTTTCCATCTATTCTATGAGTAAGATATAGCAACAGGATAGGAGATACATGTACACAAAGAGGAAGAAAGTTTGCCCAGTCCTTATACTATGACTTGACCTCAGCTGTACCTGAGGCCCATAGACATCTACACTTAGCACAATGCTCTCTATGCTTTAATTTACCAAGGAAGTAATAGGAAAGCAATAATGAATCTTTGTTGGCATGCCCTGGTAAATGCACACACATACACCCATCTTCCTGTTCCAGGTGGGAAACTGAGTCAGGATCCTAGCCTGTCTGCTGCCCTCCTGCATTCTTATTGTCATCATTAGCATAATTTCAACTTAAATTTTCTGGTTTAATTGCTCAGGGTGCTATGCCCTGGAGAGCCACACACAAATAGCTGATGATTGCCATCCCTGCGGCTGCTCTCAAAGGAAGTAAAGATATTAATGGAAACTGTCATGTCACCATCTCTGTGTTTCCAGGATCAGCAGCTGATTGACAGAAAAGGCAGCACAGAAGCCAGTTTGAAAGTGTCTCTCTGGCTTCTGTTTTCATGCCAGAGGCGAAGGAAGAGAAGAAGCGTGTGAGTAGAGGTACATCTATGCCTTGTAGCCCTGTAGCTGTCTACTACAGATGAGAAGTGGCAATCCAGCAGGGGTCTCTTTACAAGTGTGAAACAGCAAGAGACTCTTTGTGCCTCTTTCCACCTCAAAGGAGCTTTTTGCAAAGGTTTTGGTTCTCATTCTTTGTGCTGTAATATTGGACCCCAAATTGCTTGAATTCACCTTGAAACCTCCAGGCTTTGACTTCCTAATACAAGACATTCCTTTGGAGACAGAAATGTGATTAAAAACTGGCTCTTGAATCCAGCTATTCCCTACCAGATTTGGAGCTCTTCAGCATTGTACTCATGTAGACATTGATGCTTTCTCCCTAGAGGTTAGACTACACTTTTGGGGACCATCTCCTAAGGCCTGAACCCACAGTCCAACAACTCCCTGGGTACTGGAACCCTGATGTCATGACTTCATACCTGTTCTCTTTTTTGATTTCTTTTCTTTTCTTTCTTTCTTTCTTTTTTTTTTTTTTAACAACATTCACTAATTTGTTAGGTGAGCAATTCCAGCTCCCAGAAATTAGTGATTTCACCAAAATAGCAGAGGAAATGAATAGGACACTGGACTGACCACCTCCCATGCCTTGCCCCAGTTTCTACCATGAGTTCTGAAAAACTTCCCCCTGTTTCTAGGGTCTCTTCCTGTTGAACGGGCACTCTGCTTCTTTTCTCTTAAGTTAAGCTATGATAAAACCCCTTTCTGAATCCATCTTCTCATTAACCTGGAGTTTCATTCTTTACCTTTACAACCTGAGAATCCAGAGGCCACTGACTGGACATTATGTGTGCTCATGGTCATTCAGCACCCAAACCCACCTGAAGCAAGAAAGAAAGGTTGTTAATCACAAAACACACCCCACCTTTCCTCACTGAGGACATTTTCTTTCACCCTTCCTTTCACCCGAAAGGTGGTAAAATGAAATAAAATACACAGAGGACATTATCCCATTCATATATCTGAGATTTGGGTGCAAAACTTCTCTTTACCATCACCGAGAACATAGAAAACACAGGGTGTTTATTGCCAAGGTGAAAGGTAAGTTAGTTTATTCTATATTTCAATGTTACCAGTGATGATTAAACTCAAATACTAAATGTGTAGGAAAGGCTGAATGCATTTTGAACGCCAGCTTCATTTTCTTCTTTAAGCAGGAAGGCTGTCTTAAGAGAAACCATGGGGCTCCATTTAGCTTTATTTAAAGCTCACACAGGGCCTCTTTGTTACTATGCTAATAAATAACCACAACAACATATTTCTCTATTTACACAAGCCAAGAGTTTCCACCTACTGAAAAGAATTTCCCATTGAGATGTCACAGGCATAGTGCAGCACAGAGACATCCCATAATGACTGGAAGCAAACTCACCTTGTTGCTGTGTTTGTATCCTAACACCAACCTTCACATTCCTACACAAGAGATGAAATTCCTAGCCAAGAGGTGAAATTGTGGGCTCAATAATGACATGTTGGATGACTTACCTAACTTCATTAAACAGAACTTGCCTATACCCTGCAGAAGCTTCTAGCACATATCAGTCTCTGAAATAATGCAAATAATTAGCTATATTCCCCAAGGTTCTCCATGATGAGGGCCTCAAAGCCCTAGAGGGATTTGGGGATAGCAGCCAAATTCCACAGGTCTGGTGTCCATGAGCCTGGGAAGCATTTGAACTGACTAGTTTCTGAACTTGTTCATCCAAAGTCAAAGTGAAGAAGAGGTGCCCACCTTCTTGCCTGCAAGGTCTGCTGGGCTGCTTAACTCCCTTCCAAATCAGAATGTCAAAACTGTAAATAAAAAATAAATAGAAGAAATGCAAAGTTTCCTTGGCTGTTTGCGGAAGCCCCACTTGATAGCTGTGAACTTTAACTGTGACTCCCACTGGAATATATACCCTTTCCCTAACCCTTCCATCTGGGGTTACAAAGGACTTAGAAATCTGCTATACCCTCCAACCCACACCAAGGAAGGTAAATTTGAAGCTAGGCTCAAGTCAAACTTCTAATGAGTACCTGTTCTATGCTGTCTGTGAGGTAACATCCTTAGGGCTAACACCACATCATTATCTACTTTTTTTTATAATTGCATGTTTAAGGGGATCTCTCTCTCTCTCTCTCTCTCTCTCTCTCTCTCTCTCTCTCTCTCTTCCCCCCACCTTCTCCCTCTAGGTTCTCTTCTTGCTCCTTTACCCCCACCATAGGCCAGAGCACAGATGTTTCTGGCCTGGTGTTAGTATCAACCTTTCAATCTCCAGGCTCTAAGCTTGCTCTCTTAAGACTTTCCTACATGTTATGTTTTATAAATGAAATAACCTCCCCAGGGACATATGTGCAACAGTTTGTCCACACTTTGTGGCATTATTTTGGGAACTGACAGAAACTTAAGCAGGTTGAGCCTTGTTGGAGGGAGCAGGTCATAACTGCAAGGGTACCCTCAAAAGTCATGCCCAGATCTCAGTCCCATTCTCTCTGTCTTTGCTTCTTGTCCATGATTAGGTGAGAAGCTCCATACATGGTCATGATTCTCTGCATTAATGAGCTAGAATCAGCAGAGCAAGAAGTAATGGACTAAAATCTTGGAAATCATGAACCAAAAATGTCCTTTCTCCTTTTAAGTTGTTCTGTAAAGTATTTTGTCACATGGATGAAAAGTCTGACCCACAGGATGCCTGATCCATATTCTCACTAAAATGTGTCAACCAGAGCTTCTCAATTCTCTACCTCAGACTTGGATGCTTTCCTGCTAATGAAGGCTAAAACCCAAATAGTTGTGCACAATCACTCTTTCGGGGACCCAGCCCCTTGTCCTCTCACCCATCTCATTGTTCCTTTTATGTCTTTAAAGTCAAATAGAACAAGCTCTTCCCTGTCTTGCATTTGCCCTTGCATTGCCATGTATTTCTGTCTGGTATTCTCCTTCCCTACTCCTTATCTTTGATGGTTTTCTATAAACTTGAGATATCAGCAAAACATGAACTCTTCTAGGAACATTTTACTCACAGTGGAAAGAGAGCCTCCTATACTGCACATCATCTTCTCTCTGGTCACTTCACTTTTACTACACTCACAGCACACCATCTTTCCTTCCTTACTCTCCACTGGAACATGAGCTCCCAAGCATCAGATTTGAAATTCTTGTTTATTAGCTATCCTTGGTAAGCAGGCACATAGGCCATGTAGTATTTTTCTTTCCACAGTACCATACTCGCTGTCATACATGGGATGGGATGTAGAATTATAGCACTGGATTTGACTGGGAAAGGCCTCAGAGTAATAAGTATTCCCATGCATTTTCCTAGGACCTGTTCATTAGCATTGATTGATATAGCAATAAAGTGGGTGAGTCCCCGGTGAGGTAGGACATTGTATATCTCATTTTTCACTCATAAATCCTTAGTGTAAGTGGCACATCAGAGAAAGAGGCTGATGACAAAAGAGTGTGGGGGTATAAAAACACATATTTGTGGGAAAGATGGTTGTAATATGTATGAGTCCTTATCCAAGGGAATATCCAATGTGAATATCCAGATCTGTTGCAAGGGCGTCCCTTGAGTTTCTATTGGTGACTTCTGCTGAAAGAAATCATCTCTGCTTAAAGTCAGTTGAAGGAAAGGATACTCTCCATTTGCCTGCTCTAGCTATACTGCATGGGATGGAAAGCTTTGGGCCCTGGATGTTGAAAATGGTTCACGCCAAAGCACAAGCAAGGCCAGGCCCAGACCTTTGTTCCTGAACTTTCATTGGAGCCATGTTGCTGAATGTTGTGCCTATTGCCCAGCTGGAAGGCTGACCCCTAGCCCTGCTGTGATCCTTAACAGTGACTGTCAACTTGATAGATTATAGAGTTATCTAGGAGACAAACCTCTGGGAATTTCTGTGTGATGGAGTTTCTAGAATTGATTAATTGAGGTGAGAGGCTCCACCCCCAAATGTGGGCAACAGCATCCCATGGGTTGGGATCCTGGACTGAACAAAAGGAGGAAGGAAACTGAGCACCACCATCCATTTTTCTCTGCTTCTTGACTGTGGGTGCCATGTGGCCAACTGCTTCAGGGTTCATAGCTCTGCTATCTGTCATGATGGCTCATACCTTCCAAATGTGAACCAAAATCATTCCTTAAGTTTCTTTTGTTGGGCATTTTTTTTTCATATCAGAAAAGAACTAATACAACTGCCATACAAATCCTCACTAAACATGACTCAACCCATTAAAACAAAACCACCACAACAACAATACCCAGATGTTCAGCTTTGCTATAGTCAAACTTGAGTTGGTAAAGTACATGCTGTGTAAGCATTAGGCCCAAGTTCAGATCTATAGCACTCATGTAAACTCTAGCTTGGCAGTACATGTCTGTATCTACAGTGCTGGAGGCAAATGGACAGAGATGGGCAGACTTATGAAGCTCATTGGCCAACCAGCCTAGTTGAATCCATGAACTGTAGGTTCAGTGAGAGACCCTGTCTCAAAAATTAGTGTGCAGAGCAATAGAGGACACCCAGTGTTGATCTCTGCCCTTCACATGGACAAGCACATATGTACATACACCCACACAGACAATACATATAAACACACACACACACACACACACACACACACACACACACACACACATACCTCTTCAGTCTCTGACATGTTCTCTGTGGGCAATAGTTCTATTCAAGAATCCTCAGATGTCCTCCACTTGCTCTTAATGTGTAGCAGAGGTGGTGGGATGGCCCAGCTAGTAAAAGGAGAATATTTAGCTCCCAAATAGCTTATTGCCCCAATTGGTAACGAGTGTGAAGCTTGATAAAGTAGTTGGAGTTGTGAGTTCTCTACATATTTCCACATGATGCCATTTTATAATTGAGAGTAAATTGTATGTGGTGGTCTTTCAATAATTGTTTAAGCCTGTTTTCCTCTATTCTGTAAATAAATACACAAAACACATTTGTGAGTGTCAGGAGGAATCCATGGACAATGAGCCATCCTTTTTTCTATGTAGGGATGCTCCCCAGAACAAGGCCAAGACAAAGCTCTGTTTACATTGAAATTAAATAGAGCCTTCTGGACTATTACAATGGCAAGAAGATAAGATTATTCCTTCAAAACTTGCTAGTCCACCAAGCAGTAGCAAGTGTTTTAAGAATCCCATGTCTCCCTTACAGTGAGTTGATGCTCCATGGGTAGTTGGTCTCTTGTGTATGAAGGAACAGTACTAATGCAGGAAATCCATGGATCACTGATAAAAGGACTATTTATTAAAGGATTATATTGGGGGGAACAACTCACTAATACAGGATAAGGCAAATTCAGTCTCAGAGTCCTGGAAGGCTGAGAACTGGTCCTATGCTGCTTCATGCCACCTGATTCAGTCTCCACCATCCAAGAGTGCAAGAGAGAATGAATGTGCGCATGTGTTCCCCAAGTCTGAAGCTAGCCAACAGGCCATGCCCTAGGAGCTGGTACCCCAAGGCCATAAGTGGAATGAATACCCACTACATTTCCCCCTTTTGTCTAAATAAGAAAATTCTAAACCTAATATAAAACAATATGCAGTAAGAATAATTATTAAGTATTGTTTAGGAGAAGGAAAAGGTAATAACATAAACAAAAATGTAAATACCACCAACAAGAACAACATCAGGCAAGAAATACATGCTAAATGTCCAGACCATAGATAAATGGCAAATTACAGAAATTACTTCAAAAGCTGTCCTATCCTGAAGAGTCTAACTTGAGCACCTGATGTGTTCTTAGCTAAGATAGGAGAGGATTGTAACTGTAACTATCTAGTCCTCAACTCCAACACCTGAGAAGGGAAATAATATTACTTGAGTAAACAGGAAATGCAAGCAAGCAACTTCAGAAAATTGCAAGAAATGACAGAGACAGGTGGCAGCCTGGATAGTCACCCAGTGTTTCTCTACAAAGGTGGGGCATTCATTCTTTGGCTATAGGCCTAGAATAATCTGACAGACCATTTTCAGAAGCAGGAATTTTGAAAGACCATCTTACTCTGTCTTGGCAAGGTTCAGCAGTCACTTATCCTTTGTCCTGCTCGCCTGGAATGGACAGTGTGCTTGCTGTCAGCAATGGAGGCAAGGGCAGTTTTTGCCATGAAGATAAACTTGCATATGGAGTGTCTTCAATGCCCAGTGTTCTCTTGGAAGTAGATTGGTCAGCCAGGAGCAATTATGTCTCATATCAATAGAATTCTAATTTATTAGAATACTTAAAAGTCATATTCTCTAGGTCTATGAAATGTTTGAAGATTACCTATCCATCTGACATATATTTCTGTATATCTAGAAAACCTAACTAACATGACTATACATATGAAAAGCATGGATGATTATTAACTTGTAAATCTTATCAACCTAAATAACTTAAAGACTAAGGCTTCACATTATAAGAATAAACAATCTGTAAACAAATATACAGTATAAAAACAATGACCTCAAATTTGTGACAGTATACAAAATATCTTCATCAAAGGTAACAATATCCTTAATATGTATCAATATAAAAATATGTTAAACAGAGGTAGAACATACATACAACATGACAAATATAATTTTATATTTGTATCAATATACAAAATATTTCAGACAGGAGTAGGAACATATGTATAATATGACAAATATAGTTTTGTATTGGTATCAATATACAATTCTCTTAAGCAGGAATAAAAAAATAATTTTACATTTGTGCCAGTTTGCAAGAATTCATACCAATGCAAATTATCTAAAGCTGGTGTTACTGATTTAGTTTATGAGTAGATGCAATAATCTACCTTATTATTATTTTTTCTTTTCCAAAAGGGAATCTTGAGTCTAAACTTCATTGTTCCACCACCAACCTTATTACAACTTAAAACCAACCCCTAACAGATGACAATTATCCATAACCCTGAGAAAACAAAACCTTTTTGAAGAGGGGGTGTCATTTTCTTAGAATTGCTTCCTGCTATGGGGGGGGCAGCAACAGTATCTCTATGGGATCCTGTGAAAAAACAAAACAATGGTTGATTAGATCTCATAGGAACTGGCTGTGATATTCACAGTCAGTCTCTGAGTTATGGCTAAAGCTTATCTGAAGTTCTGGTTTGAAGTGTAATATCATGGGCCACCTTAGCTAGCCATCTTGAAATCATCCTGAACAGTTTGCAGTCCAAAGCTCCATAGCTGATCATTCAGTAGTGTTTATTGGCTCAATGGCATCATTATAAACCAGGTAGAATCAATGTTGTGGTGCCCCATCTTTCTTCTGGAGACTACAGAGATCACTATTGGGAAGATTTATGCTTTCACTGTGGAAAACTTGAACATTATTAATATCAAGATGAAAAGTTTAAATTTTAAGATGACTTGATAGGTGAAGAAAGGCTCTAAAGAATCAAGAATAAGCATGAAGAGAAATAGAATTTTGACAAGAATAGTCCCAGGATTATTGGCTTTCTTCTGTCCCACAAGAGGCAGCTCTTGTGATATGAGACAGAATCTCTTATTTCTTTCATTTAACAATATACTTGGGTTTAGAGAAGGAAAAAGACACATTCTAATTCCAAAGCCAGCTTGATTTATAACTGAGTCGGGACCACAACTTTTCTCAGAAGTAAAGAGATATGGATGTTAGGTAGTGAATATTTTACCCTGTAAGAGTGAGTGTATTGGTACCAATAGGTCCTATTTTTCCTTGTTAGTAAACTTTTTCTAGATTGCCTTCTTTTCTGCTTTAAATGTCTAGGTGTTCAAGGTCTTTTTAACATCTTGAAGATGGGCATTTCTGTGTTCCTGTAGATACAAAAACCGAACCCTGCCCTGACCATTGTTAAGTAAGTTTTCCTTACAAGTTGTAGAATTATTACAGAGTTTTCTCCTGTTTAAATCAAAATTTTATTAATTTTGATGGTATCCATAGCTTTTCTTCTCCTGTGGAAACAAAAGTGAAATGACTTCCTCAAAGTAGCACATATTCTGGTTTCCATTCTGAGGTCAACACATCTTTGAAGTACACAGGCTGCTTTTGCTCAGTAGTTTTTTCTATTATCCAATGTCTCTCCATAGCTGTTGTTCCTTTCTCATCAGCATTAAGAAAATTCAAGGTTAATAAGGCATGATGCAATCTATCTTTGGGGGGTTTTGTTCCCCTTTTCTGTTTATAGGGCATTTCTATTAAAGTGTAATTAGATATTTCTACAACAGCTTGTCCTGTAAGATTTTGTGGCATACCTGTAATATGCTTTCTATTATAATAGGAAAAAAAACTGTTTCATTTTACTGGAGACATATATGGGAGTATTGTCAGTCTTAATTTGTACAGGTATACCCATTATGGCTATGACTTCTAATAGGTGTGTAGTTACAGAATCAGCCTTTTCAGAACTCAAAGCTGTTGCCTATTGAAATCCCAACTAGTTATCAATGGTGTGATGTACATACTTTAATTTTCCAAATTCTGCAAAATGAAAAATATCCATCTGCCAAAATTCATTTCTTTGTATACCTTTAGGATTATTACCTGCAGGTAATGGAGTTTGGTTATGGAAGGAACCAGTAGGACATCTTTTTACGATTTACTTAGCTTGTTGCCAAGTGATGGAAAAATCCTTTTTCAAACCTTTCCTATTTACGTGGTGTTTCTTAGGGAATTCTGAGTCCTCCAGAACATTCCTTATTAATAACCAATCAATCTCATCATTACCTTGTGCTAGAGGATCTGGCAGACTAGTATGGGACCTGAAGTGTGTTTTTTATATATATATATAGGTTTTCTCTTTTTCTGATGATTTTCTGTAATTGTACAAATAGCGAAGCTAGTTCTGTTTTATCATGAATAAATTCAGCAGTTTCTATATGTAAAACAAATTCTTTCTGCATATCGAGAGTCAGTAACTATGCTGAGGGGTTCTGTAAAGTCCATTAGTACTATAAGAATGGCATACAATTGTGACTTTTATACAGAATTATAAGGGCTTTGAACCACTTTACTAAAATCTCCTAATTTATATCCTGCCTTTACTGACTTATTTGCATCAGTATAGAATGTGGGGACTCTAGAGATTTTTGTCTTTGTCTTTGCTTTTTGTTGTTGTTTGTAAAATGTGAGGAAGAACCCAACTGGTTCTTTTTGTGAATTTTATTCTCTCACTTTTGGGATAGACGTTGTTAATCTCTCCCCAAAAAATGACTGCAAGCTCTTTGCCAATATTTATTATCTTTCCATAGAAAGGAAATTTTCTCATTAGTTAAAGGTACTACAATTTCTGCTGGGTTCATTCCTGTCAATTGACAAAGTCTTAATTTTCCTTTTAAAATCAAATCAGAAATCTTTTTCACATATGTAATTTCTTACTCAGTTTATTTGGTATAAATATCCATTTCAATATAATATCTTCCACCTATACCAAAATCCCTGTAGGGGATATTCTAGAGGGTATTATAAACAGAATGCAGTTAAGTGATGGATTCACATGATCCACATGTGCCTCTCATATTCTGTTTTCCACTAAAAGTAATTCCTTCTCAGCTTTAGCTGATAATTCTTAGACTATTGAAGTCCTTGTCCCCATTTAGGTACTAGACAAATTTACTAGTTCATGTGTAGTTATCTCAGTGGTGGGCAGTAAATTAGACAGGTCTTGTAACAATTTTTGAAAGTCATTAAGAGTCCACAACTAATCTCTCCTGATTTGTACCTTTTGGGGTATAATTTTTTGTAGCTCTATCTTATATTCTAAGTAATTACTAGAATTTCTTCTTTTTATTATTTCAGGAGAAATTTGTAATCCCCAGTGAGGCAAAACTTTCTTCACTTCTTCAAAAATGTTTTTATAAGGTATCTAACTTTGAATCAACTAATAAGATAGCATCCATATAATGGTAAATTCTAGATTGTGGACATTGTACATGAATTATTTCCAATGGGCATGAAATATTAGCACAAAGTGGGGCTATTTAACATTCTCTGTGGGAGTACCTTCCATTGATATCTCTTAACCAGCTGAGAATTATTATAAGTACATACTGTGAAGACAAATTTTTCCTTTTCCTTTTCTTGTAGTGGTATAGCAAAGAAGCAGTCTTTTAAGTCAGTAACTATAATAGACCATTCTTTAGGTAACAGAGAGGGCAAGGGCATCTCATTCTGTAAAGAGACCAAAGGCTGAATTACTTTATTTATGATTCTCAGATCTGTCAGCATTCTCCACTTTCCAGATTTCCTCTTAGTAACAAATACAGGAGAATTCCAAGGACTGGTGTATTCTTTAATATGTGGAGAATTTAACTGCTCCTGAACTAGCTGTTCTAAGGCTTGTAGTTGCTCTTGTGTCATAGACCACTGCCCAACCCAAACTAGTTTGTCAGTTAACCATTTTAAGGGTAGGGTTGTTGGTACCTCTGAGAGTTCAACAGATATTGTGCCTATTTATGTACAGTATGAATGGTCAGTGTCTATTTTTATAGTTTCTTATAATATTATTCCCAGAAATATGAATTGGTTTATGGTCAGAACAGCAGAAGCAGTGAAGGGTAAGGTTTTCCGCTCTTGCTCTGATCTTGTGGTTTTTAACTCTGCAATTGGTTCTGTGTTTCTTATTTAACAAGCTGGTTACATCTACAATTGGCACCCAATGAGGCAAGAATTCACTAAAAAACCGCTTGCCTTGGCAGTGGGTCTGGCTTCCCGCCTGGGTGGGCCTGGCTCCCTAGCCCCGGCCTAGCCCCGGCCTAGCCCCAGCCTAGCCCTGGCCTAACCTGGGCCTAACTCAGCTTAGGAAGGCTGGGGAAAGGAAACACTGCCAGCCGCTGCCATGAGAAACAACATGTAAAGACACTGGTAAGCCACAAGCCACGTGGCAAAGTATAGATTAATAGAAATGGGCTAAATATAAGAGTAAGAGCTAGACAATGGTAGGCCTGAGCTAATGGCCAAGCAGTTTAAATAATATGAATGCCTACGTGTTTATTTTACAAATGGGTTGTTGGACTAACAGGGCTTGGTGGGGGCTGGAGAGTAGATCTCCAACTACAAATGGTGCCCAACGTGTTGGCAAGAGTTTCCATCTAAAACCTGAGAAAAAAAGATTCTAAAATGGAGCTAAAAACAGCTTCCTAGTTGTCTCTCTCAAGTTAGCCACAGCCTGCCCGTTTGAGCTACTATGGCGGGTTCCTGGCATGTGAGTCTGACCTGCATGCAGTGTGGTGGGAATGAGGAAACTACAAGCTGCATTTTACTTTGCTGTGTGGTAGATTTAGCCTTTGCTAGTTAAAAAAAAAAAAGTTTCTGGGCTGCACTACTTTGATAGTTGATGGTACACATGGCTCCAGACCCAAAGCTGGCGGTAAACTGTACCACTGCCATGTTGGGAAGCTGAGGTGGGTGGAGCCAGCAGCCACAGCAGTGTTTCAGTTTTACAAAGATGGATATTACACAGAGAATCTGGTTTGTCTTGTCTTTGGGATTTTTAACTACAGAAAAAGATTTGATCGTAAAAGCTGTTGAGTTAAACAAATATGTAAATTTTAAAGGTACCTTGACTTCAAAATTTGGATATAAGGATATGTTGCTTTGGAAAAGAGTCTCTGCTTTTGTTTCCACAGAAAGCCAGAGGCTATGGATTTGTTCCAGATTAAGATACATCAGGTTTGATCAGCCAAGACCACCTGAAAGGTCTCCAAAGACACCATGGCCCAGATGATCCGACATCCAGAATGGTATCAAGGCAACTGGCTCAGAGGTTCACCCTAATGGACTACTTCATAATCCTAAAATTTTCTTTGTGTCTCCGTGAGATACAGCGCCCACCTCCAGCAGGAAGTAGTAAGAAAAACTACACCCACATTCCCAAAATTATCAAGCTGGCTTTGGCGATGGAATTGGCTCACTCCTTCTCTAAACCCAGACATATTGCTAAAAGAAAAGGTTAAGAGATTCTTGTGTCCCAAATCAGAAGAGCCCTCTGGTGTGGGACAGAAAAAAACCAATATTTTATTTAAAACAGGTTGATTATGAATGTGATCTCTTTCTAAAGATAAAAAGGGGATATGATATAGATATAATAGGATGAAAGAGTAGATTAATGAACTTACTTTTAAAAAGGCAACTTGTTTAAAATGTTTTACACTGGTATAGATTGTAGTCTATTGATACAAACTTAAAGTTAATTTTGTTATACTGTGTGTATATTTCTACTCTTAAGGTATTTTGTTTGTACAGCTCATTTAAAATTGTAATGTATAATTAAAAATAGATTAATAACTGGTCATCTATGATAATCATACTCATAGCCATGTTAATTAAGTCTTCTAGGTATACACAGAGATATTTCAGATAGACAGGTAATCTTCAAACACTTCAAAGACCTACAGAATATGTCATTTAAAATATTTTTAAAATTTAGACTTTCTGGACAGTGAGACATGTATGCTCCTGACAGCACCAATTTACTTCAGAGAGGAGGATGGGCATTAAAGACACTTCATATGGAGTTTATCTTCACCTTGGCAAAAATAGTCATTTGGGCAAGAAACTGTTCTTGCCTAGACTGCTTGATCGACTGGACGTGCAGGACCCATAGAAAGGTAACCACTAAACTTTGCTTGACAAAATGGTCCTTCAGATTCCTGCTTCACAGAGGAAACTGCCAAACATTCTACAGGACACTGAGAGAAGTGACCGAGAGACTCTACCCCTGTGGGCTGAAGACAAATGCCCCAACTTTACAAAGGAACATTAGGTGACTGTCCAGGCTGCCAGCTGTCTCTGTCTACTCTTGCAAGACTCCCGAAAAATGCTTGCTTCCTTCTCCCAGTTCTCAGGTAATATTATATCCTTCTGAGGCCTTTGATATGGTTGAAGACTAGATAGCTATAATTTCCTCAGTTATGATAAAAGATAAGTTAGATATAAAACCTTAGACTCACAAATATAAGATAAATAGGATATCTTCTTTAATATTGTAACTTTAATTCTTGCTTGATAATTGTTTTATTATCTAAAATTTTACTATATAAAAGTTAAAACCTTGCTTTAAAAAAAAAAGAAAAGGGGAAGTGCTGTGGGATGTTCTGTATGTCAAATGTGTTGCTCTGATTGGTTAAAATAAATAAAGTGCTGATTGACCAGTGGCCAGGCAGGAAGTATAGGTGGGACAAGAGAGAAGAGAATTCTGGGAAGTAGAAGGGTAGAAAGAGACGCTGCCAGCCACCGCCATGACAAGGTACGGGTAAGCCACGAACCAAGTGGCAAAGTATAGATTAATAAAAATGGGTTGATTTGAGATAAAAGAACTAGATAACAAGAAGCCTGCCACGGCCATACAGTTTCTAAACAATGTAAGTTTCTATGTGTTTTCTTGGTTGGGTCTGAGCAACTGTGGGACTGGCGGGTGAGAGAGATTTGTCATGACTGTGGGCCAGACAGGAAAACTCTAACTACAGTCCACTTATGAGATTGGAAGAATATTAATCTGAGTATTCCATTGCTGTAAAAGATATCAACCCCATAGAATTACTACTACATTAGCCACATAATGCCTTCAATTTTCCTCTCTGTTTTTCTGGCCCTACACATTTAACACATCTTGTGCTTTGTTTTTACCTGAGAGAGGGCTCTAATCCCTAGAAATTAAAGATCTACCTCCTGAAGAGGCCAGTTCAGATTCTGGTGTAATTATCGTCATGTATGTACCTGTGTTCAGTAAGCCTTCAAGTATAATGTTATTTATCTTTACTCTTAGCTTTGGTCTTCGTTAATTTATGGAAGTCTGCCAAAATATTGGTTTTATGGTGTTTCTTTGAATTTTTGATTCATCTATCAAAGCTGTTCTATTATCAGTGCATATGGGTTTTATGTTAGGCACTAGATCATCTAATTTTCTTGGGGAGGAGTTTCCTCCACAGTGGCTGGAAATGACTGAACCATGTTCAATTTGGGGGCCTGTAAGAGGTCCCCCATGGCATTTCCCAGTGGGAAAGGTTTGCCTTGTATGTCTCTTATTGATCTGCATTTGTTGGTCCAAATTCAGCCTTTGCCACATCTTCTGCATAACACAGAAGCCTTCTGTTTGGGTCATTCCTAGAAGAAACATTGTTTCTTGGAGCACCCTGTGTATAATTTCTTCTTAGATGGCCTGCTTTACCACAATTAAAACATCTGACACTTTGATGTCTCGTTATGCCTTTGGAAATCGCCTCTCCTATCCAAACCTCATCACTATAGTTAAGAGACTCAACATTGATTGTGTGTTGGATCCATTCTTCTATGGGTGCTGATCAGACTGCTAAAGGCACAAGTATCTTTTTGTATTCTAAATTACCATTGTCAAAAGCCGAAGATTGAATTAGTACTTGCCTAACTTCTTGATCTGATGACACTTTATTTACAACTCTAGTCAATCTTTGTAAAAAGTCAGTAAAAGATTCCTTTAAGCCTTTATGACCTTAGTATATAGCTCAGTTGTTCTTCTTGGTTCTAGAATCTTTTCCCAAGCATATGGGTAAGGTGTGCTCATCAAAAGTGGCTTGTTTATTTACATCAGCAAAACAGCCCTCCCTAAGGATATGATCTTGGGAAATTTTAAAACCTTTAGTCTTACCTTGCTGTTCAAGGACCTTAGCTTCTTCTTGAAACCAGCATCTCCATTCTAATACTGCTGATAGTAATTGATTTCAGTCATTTGATGTGATACTGTGTCTAGAAGACCACATATTTAACAATTGTTTCATGCATGTTGAATACATTCCACAAGTAACTATAGCTTCCTTGATGTCCTTTAAATCTCTCTTATGTATAGGCTCTCATTTACATTCTGCATATCCTACAGGATACTTAGCATTCACTGGCTTTTCACAAATAGTAAAAGGATAGATCACAGCAGGGGGGGGGGGGGAAGGGAACTTGCAAACTTTGGTAAGTCATCTCTAGCTCTGTAAGGCACTGCCATGTTGTTTCTCCTATAACCCGTTATGTCTGTGTGCTAACGCTCTTATTACCAGATTTAACAGGTTCTTTTAAAGCTTGAAATTGATTAACCACAGCTTTCTCTAATGTCTGAACCTCTTGAACAGTAAATGACCTGATGACTTCATTGAGTCACTAAGTTCCTTATCTTCATCATTGTTATATGATTCTACAAATTTAATTTTATCCATTAATGATAACTTTTCTTCCTTAGAGATAATCTGCATGACATGCAAATTGTTTTACAAAAAAAAAAGGTGTTCTGTCTGGTAACTTTTCATATCTATTTTCCATATGATTAATTTTGCTTGTCCACTTGTCATTAGTAGTTTGTATGGACTGAATTCAGTGTGATAAATTAGCAGAATCAAAGGAATGAATCTGGAGGGTTAATTTCTCATTGTCACTTTGCAAAGTCTAATCAGTCCAACTAATGTCTCATATTTGGCTATGTTATCAGACCATTTTTTAAGGATATGATATAAATTTCCATGCTAATTGTCATTATAGATAAAATTGTACATGTCCCAGGAAGGTTATATATGTTTCATAAAATTTCATCCTTGGTAGAAACAAAGAAAAATTTAAATTCCTGAATGGTAATATATATTATTTGCCCTGGTGTGAGAGAGACTTAAAATTTGTAAAGAGAAAAATGTATTTATTTATTTATTCATTCATTCATTTATCATTTATTTATTTATTTATTTATTTATTTATTTATTTATTTATTTATCTATCTATCTATCAGTTTAAAGTGAAAAGTTATTAAATAATTTACCACAGATAAAATCCTGGAGAGACTGTCCTAAGAGTCCTAGTTGTTTCAGGTGTCCCAGGCTCTTAATTCTCAGGGAGAGTGAATGGCTGGTTTACTATATGATTTTTTGAGTGTAGTCAGGATGTCTGGCCAGCAGGTGTCGCAGGTATAATGCCAAAGCAGGTTCTGGGACTTCGTAGGTCCACTGAGGCTCATGTTCCACAGTTGTGTGATCTGTATTCTTAAGCAGGATTGAGAGCAACCACACCAAACATGATTTAAGAGAAAAAGGCAGCCTGCTTGTGCTCATTGGTTTCTGTGGACTCTGGTGCTTAAGCAGAGCAGAGTGCCGCTGTGCCCAGACTGCATAACGGGCACATGAAGGCACAGGCATATGCTAGCATGTACAAGTGAGTATGGGGGCCGCCACTCAGGCAGTATTCCTGGGCTGTTGGCCTCTAGGACAGAGCAGGACTGGGGGCAGGTATGAGGCAGGGATACTGGGAGCTCAGAGCTGAGGCGGGGCTGAACCATGTGGCAGGCCATGTAGGCTCCCCATGGATGGCATGTAGCACAAATGCATGAATGTGGCAGGATCCCAGGATGTGCCTAGGGATTTGGGGCTGTGGAACACAGACACTGGTAGCAGGTGTGAGGAGTGCCTGAGATGTGCTTGTCTGAGTGGCTTGTAGGTGCATGCAGGCTCTGGGCCCCATGCATAAGGGGGGTAGCCTTGAGTTGCCAGAGAGGTGGTCAGAGCAGATCCATTGTAACCAAGGCTCCACTTGCTCAAGCCTGTGGCTACTCTGTGGCAGGACTTGCATTCAAAGCACTGAGTGTGTGTGAGCCTCTGAGCAAGCCTGCCATATCTGATTGCTGGCCTGAGAAGTATACTGGCCTCTGGGGCAGGTCTATACAAGCCTGTTACAGCTGATTGCTGGCATGGGAATGTGAGTAGCACCAGTAGGTATGGGGTCTTTTCCTGTGCCACGCAGACTAGCTGTGGGCTGTGGAGCTCAGATCATGTTGGGCACCAGATAATGCAGGAAAACCATGGATTAGTGATAGAAGGACTATTTATTAAAGGATTATATTGGGGGGAAATAACTCATTAATGTAGTATAAGGCAAATTCAGCCACAGCATCCTGGAAGACTGAGAATTGGTTCCACATTGCTTCATGCCACCCGATTTGGTCCCCACTATCTAAGAGTGTGAGAGAAGGATGAGCATATGTGCTCTCCAGGTCTTAAGATAGCCAACAGGCCACGCTCCAGAGGCTGGTACCCCAAGGCCATAGGTTAAACAAATACCCACTACACAGTACTAGATATATTAGTTTAAAATTGTATGCACTAATCACTAATAAATAGTCAAAACTGTTGCACTACCATGCTCTGCATAATTGAATACTATGTCTACAAGTAAGACTAATAAACACAGTTGCTTGACCGTTAACAGATTAGATGGAGAATTTAACAGTCTACTGGAAATGCTTTGCATGGCAATGCTTTTTATTTTCTCATTTATCAGTTATCCTAACAATTGGAATAGCCACCTGCTTCTCTCCTTATCACTTCTGTTGTTGATTACCTCCACCTACAGAATGCAGAAGTTGCATTAGAGGTTCAGGGGTGCACATGTACACATTGATGTGGGTGCGTGAAGATATGGGTACAAGTGCACATGTGGGTACATGTGTGTGAAGGCCATAGGTCAAGCTCAAGTATTCCTCAGGCCTGGTACTCTCTACCTTATTTTTTTGAGACAGGATCCCTCACTAGAGTCTGAGGAACTCTGGTTCTGCTTTACTGGTTAGTTGAACTAATAGTTCTGAGGATCCTCCTATCTCACCATCTAGAGTGCTGGGAATTATAAATTCACACAGCTAAGCCTGTTTTTTTATGTGGGTGTTGGGTAATCCAAATGAGGTCCTTATACTTAGAAAACACTTTACATGCTAAGGCAACCCTATCTGAGGTTCTAAAACAACTTGACCTTCTAGGCTTGGAAGAATAAATACATCCTCTCAGACTTATAGAAAACTTATAGAAGGAAGAGCTGTGTGATCTGCCACAAGTACCCAGGTTGTAAGAGATACAACTGATATTGTGATGGTCTGCAAAGTCCTTAGCTTAAGCTATATATATATATATATCTGAGCACAGAAAAAAGTAAATAGTAAGATGCCTGACAGGAGAGCCATGTGCTCCAGAGTTTATCTTCTTATTGGCAAAAATAGCCATTTGGGCAAGAAACTGTTCTTGCCTGGACTGCTTGATCAACTGGACATGCAGGACCCATAGGAAGGTGACCACTGAACTTTGCTTGGCGAAATGGTCCTTCAGGTTCCTGCTTCACAGAGGAAACTGCTAACATTCTACAGGACACAGAGAGAAGTGACTGACAGAACTTTGGATGACTGTCCAGGCTGCCAGCTGTCTCTATCTACTCTCACAAGTCCCCAAAAAGGACTTGCATCCTTCTCCCATTTCTCAGGTAATATTATAACCTTCTAGGGCCTTTGATTTAGTTGAAGACTAGATAGTTATACTTTCCTTAGTTATGATAAAAGATAAGTTAGATATCAAACCTTAGACTCACAAATATAGGATATCTTCTTTAATTTTGCCAAATACAAATAGACTAGATATTATAACTATAATTCTCGCTTAATAATTGTTTTGTTACATGTAATTTTACTATGTTAAAGTTAAAATCTTCCTTTTTGAGAAAAAGAAAAGGGGAAGTGCTGGGAATGTCTTTCTGTATGCTGTGAAGGTGTTGCTCTGATTGATTGATTTAAAAAAAAATGCTGATTGGCCAGTAGCCAGGCAGGAAGTATATTGTAGGCAGGATAAGGAGAGAGGAGAATTCTGGGAGGTAGAAGGCTGAGTCAGGAGATGCTGCCAGCTGCCTCTGCCATGAGAAACAAAATGTAAAGTAAAGGTAAGCCACAAGCTATGTGGCAACTTATAGATGAATAGAAATGGGTTAATTTAAGATATAAGAACTAGATAGCAAGAAGCCTGCCATGGCCACACAATTTATAAGTAATATAGGTCTCTGTGTGTTTACTTGGGTCTGAGTGGCTGTGGGCCCCAGAAGGACTGGAGAAATCTCCAGCTACCGTGGGCCTGTTAAGGTCTCTAGGAATTATGGAGACAGAGAACAGCTTGTTCCAATTCCCTTGCTAATACAGCCTAATGCACAGGCACACATGCATACAACTGATATCATGGAAGGGAGAGGCAAATTTTTACCTTGTGAGTTAAATTGGTTAACAGATCTCTGTCAACTGTGATATCCAATGAACACACCTGAAATGTGTCAACTGCTCACCATGGCATATAAGCCAGTCTCTTGTTATCAAAGCTGTCATAGCAATCTCATAGTTTACACCACTCCTTCAGGACTGTGGGCCATGGAGCCCATCAGACTGCATTCTGCATGCAGAACAAGTCTATAGAAACACCAGAGTGAGACTACACCAAGACTTTGGTGTGCATTCATTCCATTTTGTTCCAGACCATGAATTCAAGCACTACTTCAACTGCTGCTTTGGTGCACCAGGGGCAAAGCCAGGGCATGAAGACTTATAACTTCAAGTTAGGGCTCAAATTATGAACTTCCTACTTTCTTTGGGGGAGGCACTAACATATCTAAGCCTCAGTTACTCCTTTATGACAATAAATAATAGTAATGGCTCAGTGTTATGTTGATGAATTGAAATTAATCACGTCACAAGTGTTTCATTTGTTCTTGGCAGATAATGTGTGCTGTATTAATCTATACTGCAACAGATCACTACAAGTTTGGTGGCTTGAAAGCATTCAAATTTATTGTCTTTTAGCTCTGAAGTTCCAAAATCAGTTTTTACTAAAATCAAAATGTTGGTAGACCAGCACTTTTTCTGGATATTGTAGGGAAAGTCCACTTCCTACTATATCCCAGCCTTTTGAGGCCACCTACACCTTTAGACTCTCATCCCTTCTTCCATCTTCAAAGTGCATCCCTCCAACCTCTACATGATTACACAGTTTTCTTCTACCCTTGCTCTTCCTGCCTCTTTCTCATAACTACTGCATGATCCTCACTAATTTTGATTTCAAGATGCTCAGTTAATTACAACTCATAATCTCACCTTTCAGTATAAGCAATGACATACTTACAGGTTCCAGGGATTTGAACTTGGTCATATCTTAGGAGCTATTACAAAGCCTGTCACATTTATGCACATGTATTTTAATGCTGTGCTTGTTCATTCTGCCCCTTAAGTAAAATGTACCTAAAATAAAGCAGCAACTTTTAATTTTATAGTGTATGCTTATACCTACAAGCTGCTCTGAGGACTTTGAGTCCCATTTTTTTTTTCAGCTCTCTCACACCCTTCCCATCATTCTCTGCCATTACTTTTAGGCCACCATTACTGTTATATTTATCTTGTGGATTACTTTAGCCTGTGCTTAGAGTTTGTATGAAAGGAAATCTTAGGTATCAACTTGATTAACTTGCAGAACACCACCCAGAGAGGTGATTAAGCAACAGGACTAGGTGTGTCTGAAAGGGTGTTTTCAGAGGAAATTGATGCATGACTCTCTAGGCTGAGTGGGGAAACACATGGCTTCTGGGTGGGTCAGTACTATGTAGCCAACAGGGAACTAGAGAGCACTACACTGGGCTGGCATGCTCCCTTGTTACCCTTGGACTTCAGAACTTCAGCCTTTCTTGACTTTGGATTTAGAGTCTTAACACCAGTGGCTCCCCAGATTCTGAGTCCTTCAACCTTGGATAGTTTTCCTTGCTTATGAGACTTGGCTTGCAACTGTATTACACAGCTGACATCCATTAGTCTTCAGGTTGCTGAGAGCCTGTTATGGAACTTCTCAGTTTCAGTAAGTATACAAGCCAATGTGTCAAATGTATTTTCTCTTCTAAGTATGGCTGTGTCTACATCTGTCACTTTATCTGTGTCTATATCTGTATTTTGTAGCTGAAGATTTTCTGGTCCTGCCTGGCTCCACTGCGCAGCAGTCCCACAGACACTCAGACCCAAATGAATGCACAGAGACTTATACTGCTTATAAACTATATGGCCTAATGGCTCAGACTTCTCACTAGTTAGCTCTTATATCTTAAATTAACCCATTTCTATAAATCTATACTTTGCCATGTGGCTTGTGGATTACGAGTACTTTATATCTTGCTTCTCTTGGCAGCAGCTAGCACCATATCCTTGGTGCTGTCTGTCTCCTACCTCGCTTTCTAGTTAGAATGTCCTGCCTAACCTTATTCTGCCTCACCATTGGCCAAACAGCTTTATTTATCAATCAATAAGAGCAACACATATTCACAGCATACAAAACAATATCACCCATCATTTCCCCTTTTCCTTTCTAATCAAAAGGAAGGTTTTAACTTCAACATAGTAAATTGCATATAACAAAACAGTTATCAAGCAAGAATAAAAGTTATATATCTAGTCTATTTGTCTTGGCAAAATCAAAGAAGATACCATATCTATCCTATATTTGTGAGTATAAGGTTTCATAACTACCTTATCTATTATCATAACCAAGGAAAACCGTAATTATAACTATCTAGTCTTGAACTACATCAAAGACCTCAGAAATATACAATATTATCTAAGTAAACAAGAAGAACATTGTAAGCAACTTTCAAAAATCTAGAATGACAGAGACAGCTGTCTGCCTGGACAGTCACCCAAAGTTTTTGTGCAACATTGGGGCATCCACCTTTCAGTCCATAGGCCTAGAGTCTCTCAGTCATTTTTTTCTGTGTCCTGTAGAATGTTTGGCAGTTTCTTCCACAAAGCAGAAACCTGAAGGACCAATTTGCCTTGCAAAGTTCAGTGGTTACCTTCCTGTGGGTCCTGCATGTCCAGTTGATACAACATTTTGTCAAGTAGTCCAGGCAAGAATAATTTCTTGCCCAAATAGCTATTTTGGCCAAGGAGAAAATAAACTCCATATGGAATGTCTTTGACACCCATCTTTCTCTCTGAAGTAAATCAGTGCTGCCAGGAATAGATGTGTCTCAATGTACAAAAAAGCCTAAGTTTTAAAACATTTTAAATGCCTATTTTGTAGGTCTTTGAAGTAGTTTCAGATTATCTACCTATTTGAATTATATCTATATATACCTAAAAAACTTAACATGACTATAAGTTTGACTATCATAGAAGACTATTAATCTTTGTTTCTTAATTATCTCTATTATGAGCTGCACAAACATAATAACTGAAACAAGAGTAAAAATATACATATAGTGTAACAAAATTAACTTTAAATTTGTATCAATAAACTAAAATCTATACCAATGTAGAACATTTTAAACAAGTTGCTCTTTAAAAGTAGGTTCAACAATCCACCCTTTTATCCTATCATGTCTATATCCTATATTTTGATATCATATCCCCCTTTCTTCTTTTATAAAGATATTGACTATGACCAATAATAATTTGTGACCAACAGCCTAAACAAAGGCAAACATCCATAATCCATTTTTGGGGAATGTGGGGGTAGTTTTCTAGGCTACTTCTTGCTTATAAAGGGCACTGTATTTTTATGGGAATCTTGAGAAAATTAAGAATTATGGCCAAGTCCTGACTGGAATAGTCATGTTGTATTTTTTGAGCTAATTGCCTTGAAGCAGTTTGGATGTTGGATCATCTGGGCATCTCAGGGGGTCTTCCTTGATCAAACCATGTGGTGATATTTTATTTGTGCTGAAATGCGATATTTTATTTGTATGTTAGTAAAGTTTGCCTGGAGATCAGAGGTCATAGCAAGCCATAAAAAGAAATTAAGCAGTGGTAGCACATGCCCTTAATCCAATCACATGGCAGGCAGAATCTCTGTGTGGTCAAGGACACAGCCAAGCATGGTGACACACACCTCCAATCCCAGTACCAACTATAGAGACCTGGAGGTCTGTATAGACAGGAAGCGATGTGGCTGGGCTTAGAACTAATGAGAAGGCAGAACAGGAAGGCAATAAAAGTGCAGGTTAGACAGGAAGAAGCTCTCTCTTAGGAAGCTATGGGCAAGGTGGTAAGCTAAGGTTATAGTAGTGGCTATTCATTATTTCTCTGTTCCCTTTGGCTATTACCCCTGTATTTGGCTCAGTGTTTCTTATTTAATAAGACTGTTTAGAAATTTATCTACAAAACCATATTATCCTGGAAGCAATCCTGTGAAAAGAAAAGCAGAACCTCTCTTCCAAAGCAATGTATCCTAAGACATAGATTTTGAGATCAAGATATATATCTATATCTATATCTATATATCAGCAGCTTTTACAATCAAATGCCCCTCTGCACTTAATAATCCCAAAGATAACATAATCCAGACTGTCTGTATGATATACATCTTTACATGGCTTATTTTATATATTATTTTTACTTTCTCTTTAAAGACTCTATTTTTCATAACTTTATTTCTTGATATGACTGTCTATATCCCTTTTACTCTCTCTTCCAAGCCTACATACATTTTTACACACATTGTAAACTGTTTAGGGTTTATCCCATCTGAATCTGTCTTATTCTGAATCTATAATCCTTTTCTGGCCAGGAGAGACTTTAAACTGCTAAACTGCATGGCTAGTACAAAAAGCAGCAGCCTTGGCTACTGATTCCACTCACCTCAGCTTCCCAATATGACAGAACTACATTTCCTGCCAGCTCTGGGGGAACCATGCTCATTGCTGACTCTGGGAAGCAGTAGGGCTATGCTTCCTTCAAAACATCATGTAGCCCCGAAAACTTTTTTGTTGTTGTACTAGCAAGCGATACATCCACCATGCAGCAGACTGCATGGGTTGGAGACATGTACAATGGTGGGAATCTGCCATGCTATGGGTCAAGCCCACTTGCTGCTGTGAATCTGCCATACTGTGGCATATGGCTTGCCTGAGAGACACAACTAGGAAGCTGTTTTTTAGCTCTGTTTTAGAATCTTTTTTTTTTTTTTTAAGCTTTCTCAGGTTTTAGGTGGAAACTCTTGCCCCATGTTTTGGTGCCGTTTGTAGCTGAATTTTTTCTGGTCTTGCCCAGCTCCTGCTGCCCCAAGGTCCCACAACTGCTCAGACCCAAATGAATACACAGAGGCTTATATTAATTCTGTCTTATGGGGAAGGCTTACTAACAAAGAAATCACACGGTGACTTTGTGTGTCTAGTTTCTTCCCCACAATATAACCACTGTGATGCACAGTGATTGTTCTCTTGTCGCTAGAGTTTTCCTGGTCCTGCCTGGCCCATGGTCAGGACAAACCTCTCTCACCTGCCAGTCCTGCATCCGCTCAGACCCAACCAAGTAAAAACACAGAGACTTATATTACTTATAAACTGTATGGCCATGACAGGCTTCTTGCTAACTGTTCTTTTATCTTAAATTAACCCATTTCTATTAATCTATAAGTTGTCTCTGTGTATTTACTAGTATCTTAACATCTGCTTCTAATCTTGGTGGCTGGCAGTATCTCTCTGCCTCAGCCTCTCACTTCCCAGAATTCTCCTCTCTCCTTGTCCCACCTATACTTCCTGCCTGGCTACTGGCCAATCAGCACTTTATTTATCAATCAATGATCCACATCACTCTCTTTTTATTTGTTTGTTTCCATTGTTTGATATCATGCTTATTCTATTGTGTGAGGGTGGAGAGGAGGAGAGGTTTGGTAAGGTATCAATGGGTCTATAGATGCACATGTTAGTGTAAATGTCCACACAAGTATGTGGAAATGTATATGGTGATCAGAGATCAACCCTTAGGTGTCATAACTCAGAAGCTATCCTCCTTGTTTTTTAAGGTAACATCATTCACTGGCCTGGAACTTATGAAGTAAGTTTTCAGGGTGACCAATAAGTCTACTTCCACCTCCCTAGGTCTGGAATTACACTCATGTGTCACCATGTCCAGATTTTTTACCCAGATTCTGATGCTCAGACTCAGGTCCATTTGCTTGAACAGCACTTGACTGAGCTATTTCCTTAGGACTTCATTCCTATTCTTAATCTATCCTATCTATAACAGCACTCTTTGTTTATATTAGTTATAGTTCAAGGATCATTTTAAATGCCACCCTTCAAAACATCCCTAGTTGTAATATATGTCTTCTCAGTCAGAAATTCTATTGACTTCTATACTACTTGTCTCTGACCTCTGGGATTTACTTATGACATTCTACTTATGAGTCGGCAGCTTCTTCCATACACTGTCACCTGATCCTTATGGACAAGAATATTGTACCTTGGTCATCTTTGTATAATCATTACCCTTAGAGATGAACTCCTGAACATACTGACATCACCTCATTGCACTATATTTATTTATTAATTAAAATCTACATGTGTAGAATAGACCTCTTTCTTGTGTTTACCATGAGACCCACACAAGGAGGTAACAAGGAGAATTTCTACAGAGTCCTTTTTTGACACTGATCAAAAAGAAACAAAAATGATGAGAAGAATTTTGATGTGGGAAAGGTTCAAATTAGAAACTGCAACTATTGTCTAGTGAAGTTTCGATTTGTCTTTGTGAAAGTTCATGTGTTATAAACTTGGTCCCCCATGCACAGTACTGAGAAGTGGAATATTCAGGAGGTAACTAGATTAATCTATTCATGGATTAATGATGTATTAATTACTTCTCTTGCTTCCATGAGAAAACAACATGAAAAAAGTAACTCAAGGGAGCAAAAATTTATTTTGGTTTATAGTTTAAGGACCTATCATAGTGGGGGCATTATATCAATGGATCTTGATGTCATGTTATTCCCACAGTCAGGTAGTGAGAAGTGATGAATATTGGTGCTCAACTCATTTTCTTCTTTGTATTCAGTTCAGTAGTTCAACCCCTGGGATAGTACCATCACAGCTAAGGTGATACCACCTTACTTCACCTGATCTAGATAACATCTCACAAGCATGTCCAGAGGCCATGTAAGGTTGGTTCCTATAAGGCTGATATTCAATATTAGCCAGAAAAAATGGATACACAACATATCAAGAAAGTATCGTTGTTATAAAATCCAGCTTTTTGTGATAAGTTTACCCTCTATTGCCTGTGATGCCCTATGTCATGACAGATACAGCAAGGAAGCACTCATCAGCTGTTGAGCAGGTGTTGACATCTTGCCTTTGGACAAAACATAAGCTGAATAAACTTTGTAAATTGCTTAGTCTTATGTACTGTGTTATGGCAAGAAAAATAGACTAAGAAACATTTCATGGATCTACCCTTTTGTGGAAATATAAGCCTCATTTTCTGCATATTCTTCATTCATGTGTTTTATGGCAGGGCTAATGCTTTTTTAATCCCCACAATTCCAAGGCTTACTAAACATCATATACGTCACTAGGTGAACTGTCTTCTTCGTGTTATCATTAGTTCAGAATGGGCCCAGACCTGAGATGATCCCTAGAAACTAAATCCTAAGATTGGAATTTGGATTGTAGAGAAGCATATTGTCTTTCAGTCTTACCCAGGCCCAGAGGTGTGCAGCCTTAGGAAATTGTAATGAAAGGTCCTTCCTAACCATTATGGAGGGAACTCAAGTGTGTGGAAGGTGGGAGAGTGTATCCAGAGGCTTTTCTGCATCTTACCCCATCCCACAACCACTTGTAAAATAATCACTCAGAGACTTATATTAATTATATATGTTTGGCTGATGGATTAGGCTTATTACTAACTAGCTCTTACAGCTTAAATTAACCCATTTCTATTAATCTATATTTCGCCATGTGGCAGTGGAATTACTGGTCTGTTGGCATCTGATGGATGGTGTCTCTCTTGATTCTGCCCTTCTTTCTCCCTGTATTCAGTTTGGCTTTCCCACCTAACTATATTCTGCCCTTCCATAGGCCAAAGCAGCTTTATTAATCAACCAATAAAAGCAACACATATTTGTAGCATAGAGAAGGACATCCCACATTATTTCCCCTTTTCTGTCTAATTAAAAAGGAAGATTCTAACTTCAACATTGTAAAATTACATAAAACAAAACATATCAAGCAAGAATTACAGTTACGATATTTAGTCTATTTTTTAGCAAAATTAAAGAAAATACTCTACCACTTATCCCATCTCTGTGCTAAAGTTTTATATCTAATTTATCTTTTATCATAACTAAGGAAAACTACAATTATAACTATCTAGTCTTTACCTCCATCAAAGACCCCAGAAAGATTTAATATTACCTGAGTAAACAGGAAGTGCATTGCAAAGCAACTTCCAAAATTCGAGAAATGACAGGTTTATCTGGCTGCCTGAACAGTCACCCAAAGTTCTATAATGTTGGTGCATCCATCTTTAGTCTATAAGTCTAGACTGTTTGGCAATTTCTTAGTGGAGGAGAAAATTTGAAGAACTGTCCTGCCTATTTTGGCAAAGTTCATCAGTCTTTCTCTTGTGTGTTCTGCATGTCCAGTCTTGACAGCATGTTGTCAACAGTCAAAGGCAAGAGCAGTTTCTTTTGCCAAATGGCTAACCTTGCCACAACAAAAGCAAACTCCATAAGGAGTTTCTTCGATGCCCAATGTTCTTTGAAGTAATTGCTGCTGCCAGGAGCAGACATGTCTCATTGCCATGAAAAGACCTAAGTTAGCAGAACATATTCTGTAGGTATTTGAAGTGTTTGAAAATGACCTACCCATCTCAAGTGTATCTCTGCATATCTAGAAAACCTAACTAACATGACTATAAATTTGACTGTTATATATGACTATTAATTTATATTTCTTAACTATACATTATATTTTTAATGAGCTGTATAAACATAACACCTAAAACAAGAGTAAAAATATATAGACAGTATAACAAAATTGAGCTTGAATTTGTATCAATAAACCAACATCCATACCAATGTAAAGCATTTTGAGATTAACACTTTTTTTATTAAAGTAGATTCAGTAATCTACCTTTGTTTCATCATTTCTATATTATATTCTCCTTTTACTTTAGAAAAAGATTGACTATGACCATTAACCATTTATAACCAACCCTCTTTAAATGAAAGCAAACATTTGTAAACAATATTTTGGGAATTGGAGCATAGTTGTCCATACTACTTCCTGCTGATTGGGGCATTGGTAATCTTATGGGGATCTTGAGAAAATTTAGAATTATGGTCAAATTCTGACTGGGGTATTTTGTGTGGTTGGTCCATCTCAGCTAGCAGCCTTGAAGCTGTTGTGGATGTTAGATCACCTGGGCCATCATTCCTATTGGAGACTTTTCAGGGGGTTTTGCTTGATCAAAGCAGATTAGCCTGGAAGCAATCCACATGTTCTCATCTTCTGTGGAAACAAAAGCAAAACCTCTTTTCCAAAGCAACACATCCTTAGATCCAAATTTGAAAGTCAAGATACCTTTAAAATATATATGTTGGTTTAGTTTAGTAGCCTCCATAATCAAATATCTTTCAGCAGTTAGCTCATTAGCAGTCAAACAATTCAAAGAAAACATGATAATGTACCTAATCCAGATTCTCTGTGTATTTTTCATCCTTATGTGGCTTATTTCTTTTATATTACTTTTACTGTCTCTTTAAAGACTATTTTTTAAACTGTTTCTGTCTATAACTGCCTATACTCTTTCTTCTGTCTCTCCCAAGCTTACATACATTTTTAAAACACACTGTCACCTGTCTAGAGGTTTCTTTTAATCTGAATCTGTCTTTATTTTGTATCTGTAATCTTTTTCTGACCACTTCTTTAAACTAAGTGGGTGTGGCTAGGACCAAAGCAATGACTTTGGCTGTTGGCTCTGCCTCATTGTTCGGCTTTCCAACATGGCAGAGGTACCCTGGAGAGTCACGTTTACCTCCCAAACTCTGGGATCCATGCTGCCACCAGGTAGCATGCAGCAACCCACAAACCTTTTTTGTCTGTATGAGTAAAAGCTAAATCTGTCACAAAGCATGCTGTGCTGTTTTTAGCCCCATTTATGTGTTCTAGAATCTTTTATTTTTTTAAGCTTCTCAAGTCTCATGTGGATTAATGCCTGATGGTGAGTGCCAAATGTAATCAGAAACTTTTCTGCATCCTGCCCAGTCCTGTAGCTGCTTATAAAATAATCACTCAGAGGCTTATATTAATTATAAATGTTTGGCCCATGGGTCAAGCTTATTACTAACTGGCTCTTACAGCTTAAATTAACCCATTTTTATTAATCTATATTTTTTCATGTGGCTGTGGCATTACTGATCTTCTGGCATCTTGCTCCTTGGGTGGCTGGGTGGAGTCTCTCTTAACTCTGCCCTTCTTTTTCTGTGTATTCAGTTTGGCTTTCTCACCTAGCTATATTCTGCCCTTCCATAGATCAAAGTAGCTTTATTCATTAACCGATAACAGCAACACACTCCTAATTCTCAGGATGTTGCAGAATCCTAGATACAGCCAAGTTCAGAGTGAGATCCATTCTAGTACTTGGTGGTTGCATGAGCTGATACATTCCCATTACAGTTTAAGATACTTCTACTCCAGTTTATGTCATTTTACTACAAATAACATTTGAGAGATGCATTGTCTTTATTTTCTATACTCTAAGCTTCTTATTTCTCTAACTGAATTCAAGTCAAACATGAGATGGAGACCATACAACCTAGCTCCACCTCTCAATGCTGATGCTTTCCTTTGTAAGTCAAACAGCAAATCTCTCAGAAACGACATGATTAATTTTGTCCTGAACCACCACTCTATCCAGAGCAGAAAGTCCCTAAATGTTGGGACAAGGTTTATGACATGTGTGAAACAGCAACTAAATCAAGATGCTGAAGCTCCACCTCACTGGAGCATCACTTCTGTTGTGCCCTAGGATAAGCTTATATCAGCAGAAGCCAGTGCTGTAATGGAGAAAGCAAGGATGAACTACAGGAAAAGATTATTTCCCCATGTGAGACACCCACCATGAGTTCTTGTAACCAAACTTGAGTCCCTTGGAAATCTTGGGTCCTCTGGAAGAACAAGTCTTGTAACCAAGGAGTCATCAATCTAACTCTGGTAATCACATTCTAACCCTCACTATGTGGCAGGAGAGTACAGTCACAGAAGAAATGAGGGTGCTAATGAGGGACTGGAGACAAAAGAGGTCACATAGATGTCATGTGAGAAGAACCAGACTCCTTGTTGCTCACTTGGAAGGTGGATAAGAGGGTCAAGTGGCCTCTAGGGCTTTATAAATTCTCTCCTACGGGTTCTGCACTCTTTTTCTAGAAAGGCACAACATAGACTGTGAATTGAAAGACTTAAACATTTACCTTGTCATGTTCTGGAACTGAAAGTCAAGATATAAGTATCACCAAGTTCAGCTTCTCCTAAGGTTTCTCCTCCTCCTACCTTTTAGTCAGTAGTAGCCTTTCTGCTGTGTCCTTCAAGGTCTTCACTCTATATGAGCACATCAATGATGTTTCTCTGTGAGTCCAAGTCCCTTGTTTTAGTAAGAACACCAGTCAGACTGAATCAGAGGCCCCCATCCTAAAGTGTTCTTTTGAAATTAATTACTTTTTTAAAGATTGTATCTCCAAATATTAGTAATCTCAAAATCTGAGGTTTACTTATGAATTAAGGAGTGTATAAGCTAGCTCATAACAGCTCTGGAAGGGAGCACTGCCCTTGGTTCTAACTTAATAAGACCCCTGCAGATTCTCATTATAGAACCATGATAAAATAAAGGAGTACTGTTTTAAGTCACCAAGTTTATGGTAGCCCAGGCATTTATTTCAAGTAAAGCCTTCCAAATTTATTAATTCAAACTTCCTCCTCATAAGCCTTAGGGGAAGAATCATCATTATCCCCCTCCTAGAGACAGGAAAGATACTCAATATTTGTCTACAGCCATGTGACTCAAATCAGGAAAATGTAAACTTTAATTTAATCAGACTGATTTCAAAACACTTGCTCCGTACTGCTCCCCTATGCCTCCTGACACTTGGAGGATTTGGGAAGTTTTACAACTTCTCAAGCAAGACAAGAAAACATAGTAAAAAGAATTCCAGGGTATACAGAGGCTCAAGGTTCAAGACTTTCACTTTGCAAATGAAGAGAACAAAGTAGGGATATTATAGGCATGGACCAGACTCTGGAGGGCCCCCATGGGATTTCCAGGTTCTGTTCAGAACAAGGGATTGTACCAGAAACACATGGATAGAGGTAGGAACAAAAATCATTTATTAAAAGAGAGAGGAATGAGCCATAGGAGGAGAAAGGTTGGCAGTGTAATGGAATGTCAATGGCATGAAGCTGTGTAGCATGTACCTTCTCCAGAATTGCTATGTCCTTGGTATTTATCATGCTAGTTCTGTCCCTCACATGTAGCCCTCATGGGAAGGAGTTTCTAGACTTTATACCAATAGGTCACCTTTCACTTTATGCTCAATTCCTCTTTCTACATCCTACTTTGCTGCCACAGAAGTGAAGACTCTCCAGAGGCCCAGAACAAGTTCTCAGAGACTGAAGTGAAGCCTGGGGCTCCCAGCTCAGCACATGGCCATGTTTTCTTGCCAAATCACATGGATAGATAATCATATCATTCTCCTCATCTTCCTATAGCTTATCATTTCTCTTCTTATGAAGAAGGGGCTGAAAATCCTGCCACAAAGTCAGCAAATGTCAACACTTGGCCTCAGTCCCACAGCCATTCTCAGGTCCTTCCTGCTACCTTTCATAGGACTATCTCCTTATTATCCAGCCATGGGAACAGCTGTTTCATCCTCTAAGAAGAAAGTAACCATGCTGGCATTTTGATCTTGGGATTATAAACTGAATGCTTACTATCTATCCTACATTCCTTGATATGGTTTGGGGCCAGACTGTTCAGCATGTTATTTCTCTGACCATGAGTCTTAAAGGAATTTTAGAAAAAGGAATAGCCTTTGAAATTCTGATCGACAAATCTAAGTACAAATTGGCTTCACTTCTGTTGATTCATCTACAAAAGTCAACAATGGCAGAGAGACCTGAGAGCACAGATGGGGACTGGGCCACTACAGGAACATCCTGCTGACATTCTGGGGCACATCATAAAGGCTCTTGTACTTTATGGCTTCTCTAAATCAAACCTAGGAGTCAGCTTTTGTTTTCCAACCTAAACCATTCTTGTCATCTGTTTATGGGAAGGGCACACATAGAACTAGAAGCCAAAGCTTCAGTGGTAGCTTCCTCACAAATAACCAAAGGCTGAAAGGCCACGGACATGCTAGCTAGTAGCAAAGTCTGACATGTTGTTCATCAGCCATTCCCCATCCTCTCCATCTTCTCATGTGCCATGGGCTTCAATCATCCCTGTATGCTCCATCTTCTCATGTGCCATAGGACACCAGTCATCCCATCCTCTCCATCTTCTCATGTGCCATGGGCTTCAATCATCCCCATCCTCTCCATCTTCTCATGTGCCATAGGACACCAGTCATCCCATCCTCTCCATCTTCTCATGTGCCATGGGACACCAGGCATCCCATCCTCTCCATCTTCTCATGTGCCACAGGGAAAACAGCCTTCCTTTGAATTTGAGGCATCTATTAGATCATGGAACTTGCTCATCACTGCATCTCAACACTCTGCCCCCACTCCCTATTTCCTTGGTATTCTCTGGAGTGTTTTTTTAGGGAGGGACATAGTAGCTGATACTTTGTCTTTCTTATTGGTTGATCATTCTGATGACCAGTCTTGACTGTCAGTTTGATAATCACCACAGAAACACAGACACAGAATTTGAAGTCTTTGAGGAATTATATGGATTAGGTAAAGACCTACCCTAAATATAAGTGGTACCATTCCATGGACGGAACCCTAGACTGAGTAGGAAGGAAGACATAAGCTGAGCACCAGCCTCTCTGTCTGCTTTCTGACTGTGGATGCCATGTAAACAGCCATGTCCTTCTCCTGTGGCCATGCCTTCTTTGCAACAATGGAGTTTTATCCTCTGGAACCGTAAGTCAGATTTCCCTTTCTCTCCTTAAGATTGCTTTTGTCACACCAAAGAGACAAGTAACTAATATAATCAAATATTGATAGTGAATATCCCAGAAAGGCCAGTTATATTTACCACACAGCAAAACTCTTAAGAGAATTGTTTTTGCTGAAGTTTAGAGGTTGTTATTTTGGGGCTTTAAACACTGCTATAAAAACTGTCATGTTTTATTTGCTTTATGTTAACATCCTTGGGTGTCTGTGGCCTACTTAAAGTGACTACAGCCGTGGATGAGAGCATTCATAACACTGCTAAAAGCCAAATTTCATTAAAGCTAAATGAGACCACACTCTTGGCAAGTTGATAGAAATTCACATTTGCTTACCATTTTAAATGGGGATTTTAGCTGCAATGGATTGAAGAACACACAAGGCACCAAACTGGGTCATTATTTGTGATAAAATCCTATTCAAATACCGTAGTGTTAACTAACTTTAAACAAAAAACAAAAGGTATTGACAGATTTGAGGTGCCAATGTGATTTTTGTTGCTTGTTTGTTTTCCAAGGCTTATATTTGTTTCCATTTTAGTTTCTCTTTCCTGGAGTTTCTTCATTTTGTTATAATGCCATAAGTGAGGGTCAGGGTGAAAAAAGGAATCAAGCCAAAACAATTAAACATTGTATTTAAAATCTTGCAAATACAAGCATCTCACTGTAAAGAGTCTTGCTAGAATCTTGCTAGAAAGACCTGATTCCCACTCTGGGTCAGTTCTGGTGTCAGTGGGCTCACATCATTCTCGAGAAGCTACAAAAGACAGCTTGCTAGAATCAGGGGCAGTTTCCACCTCAAGGGATTCCTTCCCTGGCACAAATCTTTTTGATTAAACAGATAAACACATGCAGTTCTTAAAAGTTTTCAAAATCAATCAAGAGACACTCAATTGTGAAAATTCCCTTTTAAACTAATTACACTTTTCATAAGGCCAGGGACTACCAAGACACAGATATGTCATTGCTTGTCATGGTTTTGGTACATCAAATAATAGAATAATCAATCATCTCCATTCTTAGAGAATGGCATAATCAAAGGTATGAAGGCAACTGGATTCATTCTTTCAAAGTAGCTGAACAATTACAGTGATTGTCAATTGTTAACTCTGGCTAAGTAGCTAATGACCACAAGTGTTTTCCTAACAACCTGCAAAATAAAATTGTTGCTTTTTCCTCTCTCAGAAACAGAGCAGGGTTACAGAAGACTAACTTGGCTTTCCAACTGTTTTAAGATAATTCTGAAATTTCCAAATCTATTAAACAACAAAACTAGTTTACTTCAAGAAGACCGCTAGCTCCTAGCTACTTATTACCCAGCCCTTCTATGCCAGATGCACATGTTTGAATTACACTTAGTTCAAAGGTAAACTCGTTTTATCCAGCTTCAAAGTAAGGGAAATGGACAATTCATTATTTAAATGTTTTTCCTGCTCTTACTTTTGGGATGACTTTGCCCTGACTTTATGGGAACTTGATAATTCCTAGTGCAGTTCATTTCCTCTAGGATCCCTCTGGGGAGGGAGTACAGGTCCCTCTCCGGCAGTTCACAGACAGGGAAATGGGAATGCCAAGCTATTAGTTAGCTCAGTACTACATGTGCCAAGCCCAACTTCTTAACTGCAGTATCAAGATGACTACTGTGTTTTAGCATCAGTTAAAGATCAAACCCTAGTTTTTGTCCTTCACTGTTAGGACTTCCAGCAAGGGGCAGGATTATGTTTTATTCATCCTATGTATCCTAAGATCTCAGAATAGCGTCTACAATACAGTTGATATCCATACATTCTATGTATCCTAAGATCTCAGAATAGTGTCTACCACACAGTTGATATTCACACATCCTATGTCTCCTAAGGCCTCAGAACAGTGTCTACAATAAAGTTGATATCCATACATCCTATGTATCCCAAGGCCTCAGAATAATGTCAAAAATACAGTTAACATCCCTAACTTTTGTTTTCAAATTGATTTAGTTGCTTCCTTTGATGGCTGTTTTCTAGGACTTGCTTGAGTATCTCCAGATTTTTGAAATCTGAGTTTTACCCCAAACTTTCCTCTCTAGTTTTCCAGATGGCCCGCCATGTGATCAGACACATCTATGTTCACTCTGTTCTTAGATACCAAGGCTGTCTGTGTCCAGACACACCATGACTAACAGTGTGTAAAGAACTTTCAAAGGCACTCATTATCATCTCCTCTGTGTGAGGCAGTAGGTATGGTTCCAAATGCACAGACCCCAAGCAGAGGCCCATGAGAGAAAGGCAGGGGTTTCCTGAACTCACCCCATCCCTTATAAGGAGGTCTTTGTTCTGTAGCCAAAGAGACAGAGGTTGGATAGAAATGAGCAGCAGCTGGGCTAAGAGCTGGGCTTTGTGGGAGTGATTGTGGAATATGCAGAAATTGATTAGCTCTGCTTTGAGTGTAGCTCTTGACAGATTGTTCAGAAGGAGCAGGTTGGGCCCTGTGGAACATCTTCTGCTGGAGGCAGTCTGCAGGTTTCCTCATATGGAGGGTGGCTGAAGTATCTCAGTAGATCTCTGAGAGGATGAGGTGTGTGTGTGTGACTGGGGGCTGTTGGGCTTGCCGCAGTCAGCACTGCCCTTTCTGTACAGCTGCTTTGACAGCAAATCCTGGGTGTTTTAATTTCTCCAATACTGTGGCCTTTCCAGGTAACCTAATCATGGTTCCTCTGGGGTATATAACACCCCATGCCAAAGAAGTCCTCTGCTAGCTCAGTCTTCCTCCTGCCCCATCACCTGAGGTCTTCTTTCTTGATACTGTGAACCACTAGTGTCTTCTGTTCAGCCAGGTTTGGGTACTGCCTCATCCAGGCAGATTGAACTTGACTGACAAAAAAATGAAACAAAAGAATAGGTACTCCGTGACTTTGATGGACTTGGTATCTGCTACCCAAGGCCAGACCGGAGGCCTGTGTGTATTCCACACTAGCTTCTGCTCTGCTGTGACCTGTCATGCTGGGCAAAAGTCCTTGTTATATCCCACTGTGGTATCGAGGAAACAAGGTATAGCTGTCAGAAACCTAGCAGGAAATAGACAGGGGCCAAAGCCTTGATACTGTCAGGCCAGGTGAAGAGGGAGCATATCCTTACAGGCCAGAAAGAAGCTCTTGAGCACCTATGAAGGTTTTGTTTGTTTTTCAGAAGCACTAAAAGATAATGAAGAGCCTTAAGAACATTTGGTGTCAAGTTTGCACAAATGCTGAACTGTGAATGGAATTCCTGAAACCATAAGATAAGAGTAAAACCATCTTCATTTCTGTAAATGGGATGGCAGGTGTTGAGCCCATGGGCTAGAGCCAGTTCTGGAGTGAAAGAGGGTGTTTTTATTCTGAGATTAGTGCATGTAGTAAAGGAATACTCTGCTCACTGCCACACAAACCTACACTTTGTTGAACATCTTACCAGGCCGTGAATAGCCACAAGTTTGGAGGACAGGTAGGGAGTGGGTGCTAGATGTGAAGGAGGAGTCCTGCTCTTAAGCAGGCTGCTTCACCATTATGAAACTTAGTTTCCTTTCCTGGCAAACTCCACTAGCAATGAGACACTAACAATGCCCAATAATTGCAATACTTAATATATTCCAGAGATGTGGTGAAATAGTTTATAGTCAAGATTTCAGGGAATTTTCATACCAACCCATGATATCAGTACAGAGATTGACAGGAAGAGGTAGCAACAGTTGTGCAGGTGATCACACACACACACACACACACACACACACACACACACGGCACCACACACACACAAATATACGTATGTACAGTTAGCAAGAATCAGGAAAAATTATATTCCCAAGGTGACACACAGCTGCCAGTTAAAACCACCCAGAAAAGAGAAGACATGGACTTTCCCGGTCCTTGAAGTTCAGCGTTTTGTTGTTGTTTTTGTTTTTGTCATTCTTCTGAGATAGTCTTAACCATCTAGTAGAGGCTAGCCTTGAACTCATGATCTTTTTGCTTCTGCCTCTCAGATTGCTGGGACTTCAAATATGTACCACTATGCCCAGTATGGGAGTTTTTCAAAGCTCTTCTCATATTACCATTCCAGAAACTATGTAACATTAGTCCCCGATGTACTGGCTTACAACCCATGCCATTGCAGAAAGTAGGCAGCAATTTCTAACTATAGATGTTATAAATATCAGATTTTGCTAGTGTTGAGCCAGCCAGTCTCCAAGAAGCCTTAGCCTCACCCCTGAATGCAGCCCTGACCTTCAGCCATCTGTAAGATGCCAAAACCTCAGCTCCCACCTCATCTCAATGTTCCAGTGAAACAGTGGAACCAGCATTTGAGCTTAGTCAGGAGTCCTGACAACAGACCCATTCCCAGAGTTTCTGGAAAGCAAGGTAGAAGTGGATGAGGCACATGGGATCGACCAGTCCAGGGAGAAAAGGTTGTTCTCACCTTGAGACTTATATATGTGGCCGGGGATAGTCAGTCTGCTCACCTCTGTCAAAACCCAGGATCTACCAAACATATTTCCCAGCCATTCATTAGTGTGTTAGTCTAATATTCAGACCCTTTGTACCTGGTTGCCATTTCTTCTATAAGAAGCACTCTTCTCAATAGCCTTCAGAGGTACATGTACCAACAGAGCTCCTGGCTAAAGTGCCTTTGTGGAATGTAACTCAGGTTTGCCATTGAAGGTAGGGTTCCCTCAGGGCAAGAGGAAAGGAAGGCCTGTGCATGTCAGCAGTCAGAGCTGGGTTTTATACTAAATTCTGAAGGCCTTCCCATTTATAAACTCTTTGTTCTAGATTCTTAGCCCTACAAACAGAATGCCTTTGCAGTGGTCATCCCTGGAGCTTCTTGTGGACAGCATCTGCACACCACCTCACTTCCCAGGTTCAGCTCTTCATCAGGCCCTGCCCCACCTCCTTTCCCATAAGACATCTCATCTTCCACTCTCCATGTTTGTCTCCCTCATCACTGAACTGCAGCACATCTCAGATCCTTCCAAATCGCTGTGCTGCAGCCTGCCCGCAGGCTTTTCCAGCAGCCTCATTCCTAGGAGATAGCTTGCTCACGGTTCCAGAGACAAGACCTGGTTAGATTCAGAGTATCCTGCACTACAATAGACATTATAATCCCCTCCCTTTTCTGAGAAGGAAGAAACACAAGTGGGTTCTTTTCATTGAGGACACCATGCTTCCAGGAAGTTATTTTTCAAATTGAGAAGTTTAGAGGTGGCCCGAATATTACTGAAAATCCACTAAAGGTCTGTGGAGTAGAGAATACATGAATTGCTGGCATGAAAACATGTTTGGCACAGTCAGTCCCACACAGTACAACAGCTCTTCTTTCCATAACACTTGTGTAGGTCTCCAGTAAAATAAAAAAGATAATAATAAAAAAAAGAAGCCAGAGCCAATGAAGGAAAAAAAAAATCTATGTGCAAATGAGAGAGTTTTCAAGTGTGCCACCTTTGAGATAGCTGCTAACTCTCCAGATGCACTGGAAAGTGCTGGAAGGTTCCAGCACTCTTTCTTGATGCCGTTTGATCTCTCCCACTGTCCCAAAGACTCTAGTACTTGGTGCAGATTTCTTTGTCAGCAGGACTAGCTTAGATGGTGAAGACATAGCTAATAAGCCGAGGAGGGGCCTTGAGTAGTTGGTGTCCTTAGAAGAGTAAAAATAAAATGTCATCGTTCTGTTCATCCCATATTAAATTCTTTAAGACACTTTATTACATTTTTTGTGTATGGCTATGAGCACATGAGTACATGCTGTATCATGTGTGTTCAGAGGACAACGTGAAGAAAGCTGGTTCATCCCTTGTACCAGGTCTTCCTGGGAATGGATTCAGCTGTCTTGGCAACAGCAATCTTTACCTGCTGAGCCATCTCACCAGCACTATCCCATTTTAGAGATATAGAAACTGAGGTTCAGAAAGACCAACTAATTCACTCAAGGTCACCCAACTAGAAAGCATCATACCTAGATTTAAATGCAAATCCATTTCGCTCCCTTTCTAGAGTCCTGAAAATGTTAAGTACACCAAATATTCACAGCCCGCCTTTGATGTGATGGAAGAGTATAATGGGATAGAATGGACAGCTATTCTGTTGTCCTAAAGGACACACATACACCCTTTCCTTCAAACCATCTTCAGTGCCCACTTCTGGCCATATGACAGTGTTACCATCACAAGTTCACACAGTGCCAACCGTCAGTGAGCAGGGTGGCCTTATCTTCCTACTCTTGGTATCTTGCTTTCTTTTTCTCTGACCTGTACTGCTTGGCTGTAGTCCTTCTTATTATTACTTTTTAGTCTATAATATTCCAGTGTGTCAGATGAAGTCCAAAGAAGTAACAGTATAGCATCATAAGCTGAAGTGAGAATATTTCTTGCCAATTCAAATTATTTATGGTCGGACAGTTAACCAGTCACTCAACTTGAGGATTTTGGTACCATAGGGCTGTTTTATTAGCCTCAACATAAAGATGCCTTGTCCATAAACAACATTTATTGTGGCAGTCTGCTAGCTGGCTTGTTAAAACCATGTTGTGTCAGGACAGGATGGTTCTAAGAAAAACAGAAATGAAGTTCTGTGCTGTTTGCTTCTGAATTAACCCACCTGGTCCCCTCATGGAACACACACACACACACACACACACACACACACACACACAGACTATTTCCTGAGATCCCATTATATGCCCTAAAAACATGGGAAATGCAAAGGAGATAAGAGCATCCTTGTAGTAGTGAGGCTTACATGCTAATATGAGGGAACCAAACAGTCAGGAATGTCATCACTGTGAAGCATAGAAGAGCACACAGGGGACCAGCTCCTCTGGGCTACAATGGTCCCACATATATCATATGGGTGACATATGAGCAAAAACTGAATGGAGTAGGTGAAGAATATTCTACAAAGCCAATAGGAAAGGCAAAGGCATCATTAAATAATTTAAAGAGAGGTTAGGAGGCTGTGTCTGAAGGAAAGTAAGGAGAAGGGGCAAAGCAGGGAACAGAGGCAGAGGGAAGTCTGAAGAGCAGGATAAGTGGCCTCACTGAGTACAGTGTCACAGATAGGCTACCGTCTGGGTATTTGGTGAGTAGGAGAGTGAATAAATGAGCTGACTGCTGAATGATTTTCTTTTAAAGAGCTGGTTCTGTGCATATGTTAGGGAGGATAGAAGCCATCTTCTCTGAAACCCACCATTTATATATAGTTGCTGAATGCTTGCAATGTGCCAAGTCACCTAGAGGCATTCTGTGGATATAATTTACATTACTCCTTGTCACCATCCTAGGGACAAAGACATAATTCTTTTCTCTGTGCTGGGAATGGAGGCAAGCGCAGTATCAGAGGAACCTGCACAAGATCAAAAAATGCTTGTTGGTAGAGCCAGGGCCATAGCTCCACCCCTCTGAACACAGCACTGGGCTCTAGACTCCTGGAGCTACTGGGTCCGTAGCCAGGAAGATATATCTGGTTTAACATAAAGATGTAACTTGCAAGAGGCTAGTACTGCTGAGAAGCAGAGCTGGGTCTTGGAATGCACCCAAGTGGATCCCAAGCCAGGGTGGAAGACAGACAGGGAGCTGCAACGTTCTCCTATGCACAGTACTGAAGCCTCCTGAGACCTTGTTTGGAATTGAAGAAAAACAGACTGCTCCAAACAATGGGGACATAAATATAGGCAGCTGCATTTAAGCTGCCAAGTCCCTCTGAATCTCAGCTCTTTATTTGAGCCTTGGTTTCTATTGGTGTAGAAAGAGATACCAGATGAAATTCAGTATTCCCCACTTTTATGTGCTTTTAAAGCAACTCTAAGTAATCACAGATACATACCATCCTGTTTTCTTTTGAAACAAACTTTGAATCCAGGACTCTGTGCATGCTAGGCAAGTATACCACCACTGAGCTACATGCCAGCCCCAGATACTGGCCTCTAAATAAAGTCTAAGAATTTCAATAGTTGTGAAATATATAGATTGTAGAGCTTTCTGCTGTTTTGAGACAAGGTCTCACTATGTGGCCCAGGCTGGCTTCAAACTCATGACTCCCCTGCCTCTGCCTCTGGCATTCCTTGTCCCACATGGCAGCTTAAATGCAGCTACTCATATTTATGCCCCTATTATTTGGAGCAATCTTTTCTTTTTCTTAAAACATAAACACAATAAATACCAAATGGATTTAAAGGCTTCAGGGGTGTATAAAAATTATTAACCATTAAATGCACATTTTTAACTTCTCTCTCCTTTAATTTTTTAAATTAATACTACAAGGAAATCTCCACACATAGATTGATGTGTTTCTGATATTACTTATTTTTCTTTTTTATTGAAAATAGATTTTTCCCATACAATATATTCTGATCACAGTTTCCCTTCCCCCAACTTCTCCCAAGATCCTCCCAACCACCTCACCCACCTAAATCCATACTCTTTTATTCTCTCTCTCACTAGAAAACTAGCAGGAATCTAAAAAATTTAAAGTAAATTAAAACAAACAAACCAGAATATGACAAAACAAACAGGAAAAAAATGAGCCAAGAAAAAGCACAAGAAACACATGGAGATGCAGACACATATCATAGTTGCTTAATACTCTTTTTAAAAATTAAATTTAAAAATTCATCTTTATCTTGTGGACATGCTGAGATGTACGTATAAAGCTCAGAGGAAAACTGGAGGTAGTTAGGTCTCTCCCTCAACAACGTGGGTCCCAGGAATCAAACTCAGCTAGTCAGCTCCAGCAGTAGGCACGTTCATCCACTGTGCCAACTCTCCAACACAGCTGCTTAATATTCTATTTCTTCAATGTAACAATCTGTCTCCCTATGTCATGTGTGCCTTCATGTTATTCCTCATAATTTTTATTACTATCAATAAAGTTACAATAAAAATTCTTCTAAAGAATACTTACATTTTTATGCTTTGATTTTTTGAGATAGATTTTTGAGAGCAAATTGTTCAAAGGCATAAACATTTAACATTTTAATAAAGACGATAAGTTTTTCAGCATGTTTTTATCTATCACATATCTTCCAGCAGGACACAATACTGCCTTTTACTCACCTCATTAAAAACATTGTTCTTATAGTGTCTGTGGAATTTTCCCCCAACTTGATGAATAAGAAATGGTCTTTAAAGATAATCCTGAGTGAGGTAACATAGACCCAGAAAGACAAACATGGTATGTACTCACTGATAAGTGGATATTAGGTGTAAAGCAAAGGATAATCAGGCTACAATCCACAGCCCTAGAGAAACTAGGTGACAAGGAGGACCCTAAGAGGAATGCATGGATTGCCCTGCAAAGGGGAAATAGATTCGATCTCCTGGGTTAACTGGGGGCAGGGAAGGTGTGGAGGGGCGGGAATGGAGGATGGGAACATGAGGGACCTGGATGGTTGAGCTGGGAGGGATGGAGAGCAATAAAACGATATCTTGATAAAGGGAGCCATTATGAGGTTAGGGAGAAACCTGGTGCCAAGGAAACTCCCAGGAATTCACAAGGATGACCCCACAATAATGAAGAGGGAACCTGAACTGGCCTTCTCCTGTAATCAGATTGGTGAATGCCCTAACTGTCACCATAGAACCTTCATCCAGAAACTGATGGAAACAGATGCAGAGATCCATAGCTAAGCATTGGGCTGAGCTCCAGGAGTCAAGTTGAAGAGAGGGAGGAAGGATCATATGAGCAAGGGGGTGGTCAAGGTCATAATGGGGAAACCACAGAGACAGCTGACCTCAGCTTATGGGAGCTCAAGGACTGTAGCCCAACAGCTAGGGATCCTAGGCCCTTTGCAGGCAGGATACAGTTGTGTAGCTTTGTCTGTTTGTCCTACCCCTAAGCAGTGGGTACAGGATCTGTACCTGGTGCATGGGCTGGCTTTTTGGAGCCCATTTCCTATGGCAGGACACCTTGATGGGGGCTTGGTCCTGAATGCCATGCTTTGTTGACTCCCATGGGAGGCCTTACCCTTTTTAAGGAGTGGATGTGGGGGCAGGGTAGAAAGAAGGTGTGGGGGGGAAACAGGATGAGAGGAGGGAGGGGAAATTGTGGTTGTTATGTAAAATAAATTTTAAAAAAAATAATAAAAAAATGAAATGGTCTTCTTTTTCCCTATTAATTGAGTTTTCCCCCATTTGATGATTTCACACATTCATATAATGTATTGTGATCACCCACATCCTTACCTTTTATTCCTTTCCCATACACTGACTCCATCCCTCCTTCCCGACCAGTGTCCCTTCTACTTTCTAGTCTTTGTGTGTTTGGAGAAGAGGGTGCTTGCCAGTTAGTGACAGCTACTGTGTGTGGAAGGGGATCTTGTTAGCTATAGCTACTGTGTGTGTGGGGTTGGGGGGACGACCTTGTCAGTGATAGCTACTGTGTGTGTATATATGTGTGTGTGTGTGTGTGTGTGTGTGTGTGTGTGTGTGTGTGTGTGTGTGTGTGTGTGTATGTGTAGGGAGGATTTTGTCAGTGATTGCTACTGCATGTTTAATTCAATATTTTTATATTTTCTAGTTATTTTCATTTAGCCTTTTATGAACTACTTATTTGTAGACACTTATATTTTAAACTAGCCTTGTCTTCTTATGGATTCGATGAGCATTTGTTTATCTTTTTATATATACCATGATATCTTTTACAGCATATGGATATTAGTCTCCATATATGAGCATAAACTGTCTATCCTTCACTAGATGATGCTGAGCACCTGATTTAGGAAGGGGCCCCTCCCCCCCAGAATGAGCAAGCTAGCTCAGCAGGTAGAGGTTCCTATTGCCAACCTTGACAGCCTGAGTTTGATCTCTTCAACCAAGTCCTGCAATTTGTTCTCTGACTTGTACATGTGTTCCATGACAACACAAACACACACACACACACACACACACACACACACACACACACACACACACATTTTCAACATGAGGACACTGAAATGGCTCAGCAGACAAAGGCCTTACCTCCAAACCTGATAGCCTGACTTAGATTCCCAGAATACACGTGGTGGAAAGAAAGAACTGACTTCCACAAATTGTCCTTAGCCCTTCACATGTATGCTGTGGCACATGTGTGTGTGCCACACACAAGCACAAAATAAATAAAGGTTTAAAAAAAAAAGGCAGCTCTATCCCAAATCGTGTGGGTTGTCCTGTGTTTTTTGTTTTTTGTTTTTTTCTTCCTTAAGCTTCTTCTGAATTAAGATTGGCATTTTACAATAAAGTCAATTTCTTTCAAATGTTCAATTTTGTAGTGTTAGGGGCATTGACAAGCATTGACAAAAAGGAAACCCTCTTCTTTATCTAGTCCTCCAAAGAGACCTCCTTCTGACAAAGCAGTTGTTCCCTATTTCCTCTGCCCCATTATTTATCAATGGAATACTGATCCACTCATCTCCCTCCTCTCTGTCTGTATTGATATATTCTGGATATTTCATCTCAATGACATTACATAGTATGTGTGGCCTTGTGTATCTCAGTATTTTACTTAGCATAAAAATTTCAATATTCATCTATGATGTAGCATACAACAGCATTTCATTCCTTTTTAAGGCTGAATAATGTACTCTTATACGAATAATATCCTTTAACTTTAACTTCATTTTGTTTTACATCTAGGATCTATTTTTGTATGTGGTGTGAGACAGAAGTCACAGACAGAGGAATACAATGTAGATGCCAATACCCAGGAATAACTTGAAACTAATCCATATCCAACAAATACATTTATGTTTATTTCTTTATTTGCATTAACCTAACTTCTGAGTACTTTTAACACATCTGATAGTGGTACCTGCCAGAGAGGAAGCAAGAGCGTAAGACAACAAACCACCAGCAGTGCATGCAACTCCTCCAATTCATGGGCCTTCTTATGGGTCTCCTTGCTGTGGGCAGGTCAGTGGGGTAACATTTAGTTAATCAATGTATCAGCATTATGTAGCTCCTCTTAAAAGACACTGTTCTATTTTGAAGCTGTGTGAGCTGGGAGTTCAGAAATAGCATGGGGACTCTAGCTAATCTATTTTCTAAATGTTCATTCCAGAGTGGTGGCAACTTTTGACCTTGATGCTGATTATGATTAGCATAGCAATCACTCTTCTATAATTAAAAGGCAGACGAGAATTCTTTGGCTTGTTTATTAATTCCCTTATGAATCTTGTTTTATTTTTCAACTATGAGGATAAAGTATTTATCTGACTCATGAGTGAGTGTGGGTGTAAGCCCAAAGATGGAGACCAAGGCTGCCTTAAAAAATAACCACTGCCTCCTGAACATGACCCCAAAAGTGCAGCACGCCCCTGGCTCTTTCCCTTCTCACTCTCCTTGGCCAAATAGTAATATGCAGTCACATGAACCTATAACAACCCATAGCAATGATGTTGACTTTCAGCTACTAGTTTTCTAGTAGATTGGAGAGGGAAGCTGAGACTCCCTGCAGGACCAATAGTGTGAGAAACCACTACAGTGTGTGGCCATCCTTTCCCAGCCCTGCTTGTACTTGGCACTGCAGCACCAAGTTCTTGCTAAATGTCAAGCCTCTGCCTCTCTAAGAACAACTTGAATTACAGCTCAGAATCAAATTTTGTGTTTCCATTTTAATGATGCTTATTACTTTCTGGTCACTTGATATACACAGGTGCCATGCTAAGTGCTCCTGGTGCCTTGTCATTCAATCCTCCCAAAAGCACAATGAGGTACAATTATCATTCCTGGTTTTCAGAGGAGGCAACTGTGGCATTGAGACAGGAAATAACTTGTTCAAGGTCATCTAATTATAAAGTGGGATCAGAGAGACTCCCATGCTACCTGGGCCCCTGTGGTAAGTAAGCTATCTGGCTTCCTGAGGTTTCATTTCACCACTTGTTTCTTGCAGACTTACATCTCATCATGGATGTTAGTTACTCTTATGGTGATAATGTAAGAATGGCAACAAGGACACCAGCAAGCACATACACCAGCCCCTTCTACACCCTGTCATTTCTGCCTGACTACTAATGCATGACTCTGTCATGATTCCCATTTCATATGTGAGAAAGCTGAGGCCCAGAGAGGTCTCACAGCAAGAGAGCAACAGTGGTTGTGGTGGGAGCTTCACAGTTGAGTCAGCTCCCTGTCTCATTACTATACAGTATTTTGCAGTTCACTCCAAGATGACACATTTCCTCTTGTCTTACATCCCTGCAAGAAGTGGCTCAGCTGCTCTTCACCTCCCACTTCCTCTGTCAAGCTTCATTTTGAAGCTCTTCTCTCCAGCACATTCTTGTCTAATAATGCTCCCAAAAGGATTGGGCTCTGGAGGAACCAAAGTCAAGAAGCACAGAGGTAACTGCACATCCATGTTTATTGCTGCACTATTTACAACAGCCACAATATGGAACCAGCCTGGATGCCAATCAGCACATGAATGAGTAAAGAAAATGTGGTGCACACCATAGCTGAATTTTATACAATCACAAAGAAGACAAAGGTAATATGACATTAGCAGGAAATGCATGCAAGTGGAGACTCAGAAAGATCAGTATGTTATCTTTTCTACATGGAACCTAGATTTAAAAGTACGTATGTGTTTGTGTAAAAAATGTAAAGGGAGATCCTGTTAATAGTGTGTGCTGTCTCGGGGTTCCCTGTGATGCCCAATTGCTCTCTGCGAACAGTCACCTAAGGACTAGAAAGGAAATAGAAAGGGAACAGATTGGTTCTTTCTCACAGCGGAGGCACTGATTCAGGAACTCCTTTGGAGCAAATGTCCATCAAAGTTTCTTGTCAACCTTGCTTTCTTGAACAAGAAGAATCTACTGACTTGTAAGAATAGATGTCTGAAATTATGTGCTGAAGTTAGAATAGTAAGTGTTCTGATGCATTTCCAGAACGGCCTCACATAGGGACTACAAACTACACATTGACTGTCTTGCCTTCAAATAACCATGTACCTAAGAAATAAGAATAATGATAAAACTACTCCAAAACAAAATATATGGAGCACTTATATAAGTATCCACTATTATTTTAAGAACCCCAGATGTATTAACTTTCTCTTTTTGGGAAGCAAGTGCTTTTCTCTAACTGCAAGGAGAAATGAAGAGGAAGGAAGGTTAAATCCGTTAGCTTCCAAACACAAGGGCCATGACCAAGACTGTCTGCTGGCTCTCTGCACAGCCCACACACTTACACTGTTCCACTGAAATCCAGGGCTTGAGGAGAAAGACTTGCTCAGATGAGGATGAATAGGCTTTCAAAGTTGTGCCAATTGCACCCTGAAGATGCCAATGGCTTCTGCATATCATCCCATTTAGTCACTATAACCACATTTTGAAGACTGTTCTACTATCATCTCACTATAAAAATCTGAAACTAAAGTTTAGAACAAGTGCGATAGTTGTTCAAGACAAATAGCTGGTGAGAAGGCAAGTCAACAGTGGAGCCCAAGGCCTTTCTGGCTGCAAATACAATTTGCTAGACTATCTTCTGGTGTGGTTTTACTGCACAGAGAGAAGAGATGGCTGTTTATGTGGACTGAGTCTCATTAGAAATCTGACAGTTGATATACCTCTGCCACCTTATGATTGTCACATGCTTCCTACCTTGGCCTTCTTGGCTTCTCATTTCTATTAGAAGGTATTACTGAGAAATCGTATATTTATTCAGATTTTCCATTTATGAGTTCAAAAAAATCCTTCTGATCTTTCCTTTCAATATCCTTTTTCTTCCTGAACTATCAGCCATCCCCATATTTCAGAATATAATCCATTCCAGCCTTAACTCTTTGTCTTATCACTATTGTGTGAGTGTGTGTGTACATGTGTGTACATAAATGAGTATGATGATGAGAGGTCAATATTGTGTCTCCCTCAGCCACTCTCCCCCTTATTTTTTGAGAGGCAGTCTCTCCATTCAGATAGGCTAGCTGGCCAAAGGGCTTTAGGGACCCACCTGTCTTCAGCTCCCCAAATGCTGGTGTTGTTGCTGTATGTTGCCACACCTGTCTTTTTACATGGGTGCTAGAGACCAGAACCCAGATCCTTATGCTTATGCAGCAAATACCTAACTGATTGATTTATCTCCCTAGAACCTTTGTCTTTAGTTTTGATGTCTAGATAAACTCAGATATCTCTCCCAAGATACAGACTTCATTTCTATTCATCAGTTGGGCATAACTGATGTTTGGGAAATGTCCAACCATGTTGGGACTTCTCTTAATTTTCTAGCTTCTGATTATGACTTATACATCCCTTCTCACTCAGGCCTAAAATAGAAGGACTTTTATTCTTCTTGAAAACACAATTCATGTATTTACCTATTATTATGAATGAAATGGTATAGTGATATGGAGCCATTCATTCATTCATTTATCAAATTCTACATGTTAGCTGCTACACCATAGACACAAGGCCAGGACTGACAAAAGATGGCAATGTAAGTCATGGCAATATATGTAACAGTAAATAGACAAGGTAAGTGAACAAAGGAAGGCAGGAATGGACTATATTCTGAGATATGGGGATGGTTGATAGTCCAGGAAGAAAAAGGATATCGAAAGGAAAGATCAAAAAAATTTTTTTGAACTCCTCCTAAGTGGAAAATCTAAATATGTTTTTCAAAGTAGGGGTTAGCAGTCACCTTCCCCACTCCTCTTTCCTCTCATGTACCCAGTAATCACCATATCTCATGTACAGAGAGGAGATGGGAAGTTCAGAATCTCACTCTGAATCCTAGGCTGCACCACATGGCATGTAAGTCCTGCACCACTTCTGCAAGGTCCCCACCTGCTTTATTTTCTCATCTGTTTAGCAGCAAGATTCTGAGAGGGTGTAATCGGAGATGAGAAGCGTTGTCTTCATAACCTTCAAAACCTGGTTCTAGATTTGTACAAGGACTGGATTATGGGAGAGGGGGCTAGAAGCAAGAAAGCTAGAAATGAGCCCACTGAGGCAGAGCAAAATGAGACTGGAATTTTCTCCATGAATGAGACCTGAGGTTGCCAAACTACATACAGCCATGAGCTAGCTTTGATCCATTGCCTATTTTTATAAATGAAGTTTTGCTGGAACACAGGCAGGCTCATTTATATACATGTTGCCCATGCCTGCTTCGGGGGTGGGACAGCATAGCTGGGTCAAACCATGGGGGCTGAGGAGACCAAATTATGTATTTTTTAATTTGGTCTTTGATAGAAGATGTTTCCTAGCTGTGGTTGCAGACACACAGCATTTCCCACACCAGGCATACAGGTGCTTCTTCCCTGGCCTTTCTACATGGCCACTTTCTTGGGTTTAAGACCTCATATTCAGTAACAGGGAAGTGTGTGGAGCTGAAAAGAAGCCCCTGTATTTGATCCCCACCGTTAGACTCTTTTGTGGTGCTACTGTAATCTGTCCTGGTTTTCATCACATGTGTGTCTGCTCCTGGCTGATGGTGGTACCAAGTTGTCAAGAGCATGTCTGATTTGTTCATCAGCATGTGTCAAAGAGCTGGTTGTCCCGCCAACACCAGAGGCATTCTTCTGGAGAAGGGGTGATGAATGAAATAACACCATCTTGTGGGTCACTCAATAGGTCCTGGATTTTAAAATGAATACTAGAAATATTGAAATTTAAAACAATTGCCCAGGCAACAAAACAGGAGCAGAAAATAACTTTCCAGAGACCAAAGGTGGATGATGTCAGTGTAAGCTGAAAATAAGCAAGTGCTTGAACAGGCACCAGCCCTGAAAAGGAGTGTCCGAATGGCCAATGAAAACACAAAACAAGCTTCAGCTTTACTATTTGCAGAAAGCAAATTAAATCAAGTTCCAAGGCAAACTGCAAATGAAAACCAAATAAATTTAGTAGAATAGCTAAAATTAAAGACAGAAAAACTGAACTATCTCCAAGCATGTGGGTAGAAACTGCTTATACTGACGGTAAGGTATGCTGATGATACATGGGCTTTGAAAAATGTTTTGGTAGTATCTACCAAATCTGAGCTCATATATGCTCTGTGATGCAAGAAAATTTTACACATGAGTTCACCCAAAACAACATTCAGAATGTTGACAACATATTGTGCGGAATATTCCCAAATACCTAGGAATAAATTAGTAAGTGGTACACACACACACACACACACACACACACACACACACACACACACACACACACACACACATTGAGGTGGGAATACAGCAATCCTTTTTGGTGTTAACAGTAAATGCTAGATGCAAAATGAGTACATTTATCTGGATTTAAGACATAGGTAAAACATCGTGCTTTTAGAAATTATGGTAGTGACTCTCCTTGAGTACATAGAGGCCCTCCTTAGGTAGGTAGTGGCCCTCCTTGGATGGGCAATGGCTCTCCTTGTGAGGGTAGTGGCCCTTCTTGGGTAGATAGTGGCCCTCCTTGGATAGGTAGTGTCTTTTTTTGGGTGGATAGTGGTTCTCCTTGGGTAGATAGTAGTTCTCCTTAGGTGGGTAGTGGCCCTCCTTGAGTGGGTTAGCAACTAGAGAGAACAGAACGTATGCTGTTCGAGAGCTGCTAGTGTTCTATTTTTTTCCAGAACACACAAAGAAGTGTGTTCTGTTTATAGAAACATACCAAAATCACATTTGGATACAGAAATATGTTCAGCAGAAATTGGAAGTGGCTGATCATTTCCTACAGGAGAAAGATAAAATGTGCTTCCTAGAATATAAAGCCTTGAATGAAGGGCATCTAAAAATCTATAGGTCTGCTGCTCCCCACATACAACAGAAGACCTTCATTGATTTGCTCAATTACTTTAGGAATGGACAAGCTTATTTTGCATCACAGGCCATTAGTGGTTTATAGAACACATTAAGAGCAGCATCCTTGAACACTGGGTAAGTAAAAATAAAATATCAATGCTATTTTATAAGTTTTAAAGCTGTACTTCCTCCAGTTTTCATACAGAAACACCACTGTAAGGCTGTATGGCAGGACACCCCATAGCGCTAATCAAGAAACTGAGGCCTAAGGGAGCATTCTCTAAGTAGTGGCAGAGGGGGGCTCCAAACCTGCTTCCTTTCCTCCTTTAGACTGGAAAACTTGTGTAACATGAAATGTATATACACGTAAATAATATACATGAGAATCAAGCTACTGTCAATTTAGTAATGTTTTAAAGCAAGTTTGTATTTTACTATCATAGCTATACATATGCTTGAAAGTGGCGATGAAAATGAAACATGGCACACATTTGTACAGACAATGCTCAGTGTCTATATGAATTATGGACATCCAAGTTGTCCAAAGCTCAAGTGTCCCAAGGGCAGAGGTAAGGCACAGTGTGAGGGATTTACAAAGCCCCTGGACCTGTCTGGGACTTCGTTCAGTTTCCCAGAGTTCAGCATTCCCTGAAGATCTCGAGCCTTACTGTGTATCTTTCATCTGACTTGATACCATGCAGGCTGGAACTGCTGTTTCCTCCAGCTCATGCCCCTTCTGTGAGTGACACTCTCAATTCTCATGGACATTCTCAATTCTCATCAAGGCCACCCCAAGGCCAAACAGAACCTTCCCCTTCCTGGCCATGGGTACAGGTACAGTAGAGTAGGGTGGGGGAGACTGGGCTAAATAGGGCCGAGTGACAGTCAGAGTGGACAAAATTACTGGAAAGCCAGAGTTGTCTGTCTCCTGTGGCTGACAGCTAGCTTGGTGGTCAACTGGTTACCATATGTAAAGATGTTGGAAGTGAAGCTATCATAGAGAATAAACAGAGTCTAGACATGGTAGGAGAGCCTGATAACATCTCTTAAACATCTGGATTGATTCATCTGTACCTGGATCTGGTGTATCTTAAACTTGAAAGTGAAGTAAGTTGATTAAGTTTCCTTTGTCCTTAGTCCTTTGGTGAGGTCTTTTCAGGTATGCAAGTGAATGTGTCCAGACAAAGATCCTCAAGCAGTAACATCACCTCTCTGTACTTCAGTTTGCTCATCTGAAACACAATAATAACTAGGTTCTCTTCTCAGAGAGTGAAGATGAGGAGCAGAGGAGAGAGGATAGGTGTAAGAGCAGTCAGCAGATTATAAACCAGAAGAAAATGCTTATTCATGTTAACAGTGAACTCTTAGTTGTCTTGTGGAGAGATTACACGCAGCTGTCCACTAAAGTAAGAAGCATTGGTTAGCTCTTTCAAGGGCTGTTCTTGTCCCAGACGTGTGTTGAAGATGCTGAAATCTGGAGTTGGGCAACTAGGAAGGAATTACAACACAACAAGTTGTGTTTTTGTTATTTCCTTGTTTTGTTTTTAGATAGAAAATAGCATTATATGCTAATGAGGCAGTGGAGGCACATCCCAAAGCCCACCCACGACCTCCATCTGAGGCTGCCTTTCAGACCTGGAGCATCTGCCTGAAAGAGCATAAGGAACAAACTCCTTCAACTCCCAGTGCTAGTTTCTCAGGGCTCTGATGAGCACATCTCCAGCCATAGAGGAGCATGGAGATGATATTAGGACTGCATTTTCAAGAGAGGTTGGTCATTCTCTAGGCAGCTGTCCATTTAGAACTCCCAAAACAAGTCTGGAGTCCCAACTGTGCTGACACCTAACTAAATGAAGGTTCTTTCTGGAATATCCACCTCTGGTATACTAGAATACCTCTTTCTAGAAGGCAAGAGCTGAATCTGACCAGCCATCAATACACACTTTTCTTTTTAAGAATGCAAATAGTCTTACTTTCTTCTGGCTTTAAAAATGTTTTTCATACAGAAAGAGAAGAAAAAGAAAAACATTCATAGATTTATATGTAAATCAATATATGCTAAAAGAGAGTGTGCTGGCTAGTTTTATGTTAGCATTACACAAGCAAAAGACATTTTGGAAGAACCATAATTGAGAAATGCCCCCAACAGACTGGCCTGTAGGCAAGTCTGAACAGTATTTTCATGATTAATGACTGATGTGGGAGGACCCAGCTCACTGTGGGTGGTCTACCCCTATGCTGGTGTTCTTGAGAAGCAAGCCCATAAGCAGCAGTCCTCCATGGCCTCTGCTTCTGTAGAAGCCTCAAGGTTCCTCCCTCACTTCTCTATGATGGACTGTCATGTGGAGCTATAAGGTGAAGTAAACCCTTTCCTCCATAAGCTGTTTTTGGTCATGATGTTTTATCATACCAATGTAAATTCTAAGATAGAGAGTGAGAATGAGAGAGAGAGAGACAGAGAGAGAGAGAGAGAGAGAGAGAGACAGAGAGAGAGAGACAGAGAGAGAGACAGAGAGAGACAGAGAGAGACAGAGAGACAGAGAAAGAGACAGAGAGAGACAGAGAGGGAGAGGGCGCTATGAGATCTACTTCTCTTTTTAAAATAAAAGCTGTATTACACTGGCTATATGGTTTTGTAACAAGCCTTTGTTGCATAACATGCCAGCATCACCTTTCCTTTTCAATATCATTAAGCCAAAAATTTCCATTCATTATGGTCGATACTAATAGGCACCTAGGAACAAAGAAAGACTCTAACATTTTAATTATTCTGAACAGTGGACAAGGTTGAAATCTGCAGTTAAATTATAGAATTTAGCATAAATATTCAAAGTAACATCAGAATAAATTTAGAATCATTAAGGTAAATATTTAAAAGACATCACTTTGTCACATGGTCTTCTAAATCAAGCTATTTGATACACATGGATAAATCTCTGTAGGTATATTTGCTTTGGGGGAGAATAGGAAACCAAAAAAGTCAATGGCTTTAGGAACTGACTGGGATGTATGTTGTCACAAGTCTGTAAAACAACCACAAAACACTTGAAATAATTTGACTCCATTTGGCTCACCCTTTGGCAGCTTCCAGGTATCTGGGAAACCTAAGGTTTGAAACAACTGGACGTTTCATAACTATATCAATGCCAGGAGAGCCTTTGTACTTCTTGGAAAGATCTATATCTGTCATTCTCCACAGCCTGACAGAAATTTGGCATCTTCTGTAAAGCCTCCTCCATTCTCTTATTCATGCACCCAGTTTACTATGTAGCTGTGTGTGTGTGTGTGTGTGTGTGTGTGTGTGTGTGTGTGTGTGTGTGTGTGTGTGTGTGTGTGTGTGTGTGTGTGGTCTTCTACTGGACTGAGAGAGAGAGAGACAATGTTTATACTTTGCCTCTTTCTAGTGTCTCTTAACTATGACTTCCTGCTTAGCATAAATGATCATTGAGGTCAGTGTGGAAAGTAAACAGCAAGAAGGTATCCACTGATAAACATTGAATGAATGTTGACTATATTTATTTACCCTGACTTCGTTTCTTTCCAGAGTCTTCAAATCCCAAAAAGTGGATAAGTAAATGCAAAATGAAACCATAGTGCCTCATTATTTTCTCATTTTATAGCTAAAGGAAGCAATGGATGAAAACATTGGGAGTCTCTAAGATTATGTAAACTGTCCAAGGTCATAACACTAAGGAATGTTTGAATTTAAGTTTGTAGTGTTCAAAAATTATGCTCTTAATAATGAGATCATCTTGCTCTCCATCTCTAACTATTTGAAGAGACTAATGTTACAAGATTTGAAATCCATACTGAGTGACATTCAAAACTGAGTGAGAGAGAAAAACGTTCATGAGAGGCTGAGGAGATGGCTTGGTTGATGAAGTGTTAGCTACATAAGTGTGAGGACCACATGGTGCCCAGCACGAACACACAGAGCCAGGTGCAACAGTATGTGCCTGTAATACTGGCCTGGCACCAGATCTGGGAAGGCAGAAATAGGAGCCTCACTGGAGTTGCTGTTCAGGCAGTTTAGCTGAGAAATCAAGTTCCAGGCTCAAAGAGAAAGGTAGAAACCAGTTGAGGAAGACATTTAACATTAATCTCCAGGCTCCACACACATGCATAAGCACATGCAAGAATGTGTAATAAAAATATACAAAATATATAAATAGGATACATAAAAGAATAATGAAGTATAAGAAAGAAAAATCCATAAGAAATTCAACCAATTTTTCAACAGTCTCAGTAAAAATGAATTCTCTGTGACAACTTGTAGAGGACCATGAAGATATCTACTAGAAATGTTCAGTGAAAAGAACCATCAGAATCTGCTTTTTCCCTTTGTGCCCTAAGGGGAGTCTCGTTGGAATAATATTTTCAAGTATATAATAAATATACTTAACAAATTACCATTAAATCCTTTCATCGTCAAATCAGCACATACAAAATTAAAGTAAATTAGACTAGGAAAGGATAAATTTACAGTAACACAAATGCTAGTTAAATTAATATTGACAGTGTTCTAGGTGAAGGCCATAGCAGAGCTAGCCTCTACTCTCCATAATGCTCCCTAGCAGAAGCTAAAACCACCTCTTGTAGAGTGACTCTGGAGATAAGAGCCAGAAGCCACAGAAACTGGCAATGACTTTTGACAAGACTGTCAAGAAGACCAACTGTGCCAGTCCCTTCCTCCTCAGGAATGGCAATCCCACCTGCCCTCACTCAGAAACACACTGTCCTGAAGGCCCCTGCAACACTCACTTGGGTTTCCCACTTCAGCATCCCACACCATGCACAAGGCCAGACCTGAACTCCTGGCTCCTCTCTTAATGGCAAACCTTGCTTAATCTTAGTTCTTGCTTCTGTATACAAGAGTTTTATCATCCACACATTCATTTATTCAAGAGTCTATGGAATGTTCACCATGAGCTTATCACTGGTACAGGCACAGGGTACCTCTGTTTTGTTCACAAAGTGTTATTGTCTACACAGCAGATATTATAGTGAAAGAGAAAGTGGATGAATGATGAAATAAATATACTGCCTAGAGAAATAGCTCCGTCTACAAAGTACTTCCCTTGTAAGCATGAGGACTTGAGTTTGGTTCCCAGAACCTATGTTTATAAAAACAAACAACACGCATTGGGGGTTTAGCTCATTGGTAGAGCGCTTGCCTAGCAAGCATGAGGCCATGGATTCAATCCTCAGCTCAAAAACAAACAAACAAACAAACAAACAACAAAAAGTAATCCTAGTGCTGGTAAGGCAGATAGAGGCAGATCCCTGAGGATCACTGAGCAGCCACCCTAGTCGGGAGGGAGGGAGACAAGGAAAGGGTAAGAGCGAGGGAGGGAGGGAGAGAGAGAGAGGAAGCGAGGGAGGGGGAGACACTAAATGTACCTTTAAGGGTTGTTGAATGAATAATATGAACACAAACACAGGAAAAGCTGGAGGTAACAAAGGAGGAGTGCAGTGGGCCAGTCTTTCTGTATGCTGTGAATATGCATTGCTACTATTGGTTAGTAAAGAAGCTCTTTTGGCCCATGGTAACACAGGATATAGCCAGGCAGGAAATCTAAGAAAGATTTGGGGAGAAAAAAGGTGGAGTTGGGGAGATACTGTGAGCCATCAGGGGAGCAAGATGTAAAAAAACACAGGTAAAGCCATGAGACATGTGGTGATACATAGATGAGTAGAAATGAGTTAATTTAAGATGTAATAGCTAACTCCTGAGCCATAGACTAAACAGTTTGTAATTAATAGTAAGTCTCTGAGTGATGGTTTTATAAAAACGGCTGATGCCCAGGTGGTACTGGGTGGGACTGAGACACTTCAGTCTACATTTGCAGTAGGTGAACTAGAGCCGTGGGAAAGACTTTCAGGTGGTACAGCAGCAAAGACTGCAATGTACTGAGAAAAGAGGTCACGTGAATCTCTAAGAAATATGTTCAAGATAGAGGTGAAGGCACAGGCAAAAAAGGGGCACATACCTGCAAGAGAAAAGCCATGGTGTGTTGGGGAGTAGCCAGACCTAACAAGTGAGCAGGTCAAACAAAATTTGGAGTGGGAAAAGAGAAGAATTGGAAGACCAGATGAAAATGCCTCTTGGCTCCAGCAGGGCAGAGAAGGAGTGGTAAGAAGGCCCCTCATTTGAGATCCATTTTGAAGCAAACCTGGTAAGAATTGCTGGTGAACTGGCTACCAGGGAAGAAGGTGTCTGAAGAACTGAGACTGAGTTGATCAGATCCTTTTCATGCTAAAGAATTCCAGCCAGGATTTTCATTCAGGCACTGAACTCCAGAGTTGAGAAAAATCCATTCAAAAGGCACAGAGGAGTATAGCCCCTTCCATCAGTCAGCCATTTCCTTCATCTAAGGTCCTACAAAGGGGCTGAGGAGAATGGGCATGATGGATTCTAAAAACAAGGGTTTCACAGGAAACATGTGCTGATAAAGACAAGCAGCAGTGGGAGAGAATGTGCTGCAAGTGGCTAAGGCATGGAGGGGGATGCTTCTGCAAGTGGCTAAGGCTTGGAAGTGGCTAAGGCATGGAGGGGTGCACTCCAGACACCAGGAGCTTGGCCTCTTCCCATAAGTCCACAGTGACACACTGAGGCCCTCCGGTGCATTGGAGATATTGGCACAAGGACTCTATACTCTTTCTGGTGGGTAGGGTGGTCCTGCACACTGTAGGATAATTAGCACAGGCTTTGGCCTCTACCCATAGATCCAGAAAATACCTCTACCTCTGCTCCCAGGTGTTACAATCAATGTCTTCAGATTTTGCCTAACATCTTCTGGAGAAGAAAGTCCTCAAGTTAATAAGCACTCCATCAGAGGGTAGCCCTCAAACATTCACAGTGGGGACACATGCACATATGTCATGAAGTAGCTTCATAAATGGGCTCAGCCTCAATGAAAATGCTTTACAATTCTTTTGGCGGGAGATTTTGTTTACTACCTTTCCAAATGGAAGAGAATGCTCCTTCCCTCTGAACCTCTGACAAGCATGTCCAACCTGTGATATTGCAACAGGATGTTGTCATCTATAAAGGTCTCTCTGGAAAACTAGGAACCAACCATATGCAACCAAGTTATTACCAAAAAAAAAAAATAAATACTAAAAGAAAATCCCAAAATGTTGTAGGTAACTTTATAGTTTTGTGTCAGAGGACATCAGTTTCCATAGACAACATGAGGCCCTCAATCTGTGGGCTGGACACTCATGCTGGAGCTCTCAGCACAGGCTGCCTGTCACTAGCAGTCCTCACAAACCACCAGCTACTTTGGTATCCCCTTGGGTAAATACCCATTGCATCATTCAGATCTCAGATCCATTATCCTTTTTCTGTCACCATGATTAGGTAAGATCTCTTGAACCTTCAGGAGTATTTATTTCTGTTTTTTTGTTGCTGTTTGTTTTGTCTTTTTTTTTAAACAATGTCTTTCTAGTTTGCAATTCTAGTTTCATTTGAAGAATAATTTGATTATCCTTTTCCCTCACTGGAGAGTGGCCTCTACTCTAATGAAGGTGAAATTCTGGCTATCTCATACTGTATTAAACTTCAGGCCCTCATTCAGTTCCTGCATGAGACTCAAAGCTTACTGAATAAATAAATGAGTAGATAAATTAAAATAATATTTGTAAAGTGCCCCATAAAATGCTGTCACAGTAAACAACAAATGGTTGTGGCATTATCATTATTATCTTTAGCAGACTCATGTTCAGTGATTCATTTCCTTCCTCATTACCTCTTTCTCTTTTTTGTCATTTCTATTTTCTCCTGGTCTATAAAAAGCCTGGAGCTATGCAAAGTAAACTCTTCTTATAAAAGGTTTCAGAAGAGATTAAATCTAAAAGTCTCATAGACCCCAAGCTACTGTTTAAACACATGTTTGTCGTAGGTTTTTCCAGATGCAAACATCTGGGCTCTGGACTGCCCTGGGTTAAATTTCAGAGCAGACATACAGACAACCTGAGCCACAGACTAGTTTGACCTTAGGTTTTTCAGGTGAGTTCACTTGTAGGATGAATGGCTAAGGACAAGATAGATATCTGCAGGCTGAGAAGAGAGACAAGGGCAAGGAAGGCAATCCCGGAGCTTGGGTCTCCTTTCCAGAGACAGTCCCATGTCACAGATGATTAGATTGAGTAGAAGTACAATCTAATTGTCTGTGACAATGGAGCCCATTTGAACTGAGCAGTCCTGCTGTCTCCAAGAGATGCTTCATCTTCTCAGGAGTGACCCAAGCCTACTTCTTTCCTTTTGACTTCTTTAAGTAATCCATTTGCCTAAGGCATGTGCCATACAAAGATGCACAAAAAACATCAGGAACTCCACGTGCAGCCATAGGCATGGTTGACAATGACTAACTTCTGTTGGGTAGAGTGGACAACATTTCACACAGTCTGTTCCTGACACCATATATGGATGCTGTCTGCATGGTGATTTCCTGCTCATAATCAATCCACAGAATGAATACCAAATGCAGGAGCATCTGCCACATAAAATCCAAATCCCAAGCCCACTTTGGGATGCAAAACACACCATGAGTTTTAGAAATCTTCCCTTATTCCCCATCTGAGGCTATCTAGAAATACCTGGAAAAGTAAATATGACCACTGTGGCCATAAAATCAACTGTAAGAGACCTCTTCTCTGAGCCCAACTCACCATAAGGTGATAGGACAGATAAGCCTTCATGAAATACAAGCAGCTCACTTTGCAGGGGCTTTACTTGCCTGCTTACTTGATGCCAAGCACAAACTATCTTCCACTGTGTTTTAACCTGGGCATTCCCCCACCCTCCACTGCCCCTAAATACAAAGAGCTGCACATTGTGCTGGATATGATGGCTAAGCTACCCTTATTTCAAAGAAAATCTTGACCTCTTTCTGATTCATTCTACCCAGCAGTTCCACAGTTTGTTGAGAACATGAGAAGTCTGGGAAAGAAGTTTTGAAAATACTGCACTTATTAGATGTCTACGTGCATACATTGCCAGAGACGGTCAGAGCTGAGCATGTCCTCAGGGTGGTGGGGGACATGGGGCCTCCATCAGTTCTAATGGCCATGATTTGTTTCAGAATCAGAGCTTTAGATGTCTCAAATCTTGGAATTGTGACCGGGTATGGTATCTTGTGTGGACAAGGGTCTGATCTCTCCTTTTCCCCCTCAAAGATGTATCTCAACTAAGACTTCTTATGACTAGAGACAGGGACACACTCCCCTATTTTACAAAAAAGCACATGGCAGGCAACAGCTTAATACTTGAGCTCATCATCTCCTCTTCTCTTTCCTTCTGTCCCTCCCTTCCTTTCTTCCTTCCTTTCTTCCTCTATTCAGGATATTAGACCTGGATTTTAGTGAGAAATCTCAAACATGGTAAAATGAACCTAAGGAAATGGAGACGAAAAGGAGCACAGTTGGGGGATGAAGGTCAGATCTGGGATGAGACTTGGGTTCCAAGTCCCAGAAACCTTCTCCATGCAGACCTACTCTCTTATTCCTACTCTCTTTAGACAGACTTGATTGTGTTACTTTGTACATCTGCCTACATGGGCCAGTGTCTTTACTTTATGTAGGTGGATAGAGAAATGGAGTAATGGCTAGCCTATAAGTTCACTAGAATAGAATGACTTGGTGCAGATGTAATTTCTTTCTATGAGGCAAGGCCTTTCTAGGCTGCAGTGGGGACCTGTCAGAACCTGCAGGAAGGCAACTGCATGAAACTGAACAAGCTCAGCTCACCCCAATGATCTCCAGGGTCTCGCTCACAAGGCAGAGCAGGGGCCAGCTCTGCTTGGGGAAATGACCAGGCCGAGGTGAAAATCTGCTCCGCAGAGTTTTAATTATTCTTTAATTATGCTCCATACCCCTCCTCAGCAGGGACTCAACCAGACCTGTGGCAGCATCCGGGAAAAGGAAAAAGGCAGAAGGGAAATGAAAGGACTTTCTGCCTGGATACCAGGTTTGCAGTGCTTTCTGATCAGTCCAGATGGGCATGAAAAGACAGAAAAAACATCCCTGTCTCAAAAGCCCACTGGAACAGAGGCAGGAAAGAAAGAGGAAAGAACGGATACTTTGAAAGCGATAATTAAAAGAAAAATCCAGTCCAGGCCTTTCAAGTTCTCTTGGGCTCAGGATTCCTTTTTCTTTCCTCCAGAACCCTCTGCTTCTCCAGGAGGCTGAAGAGAATGCCTCTCGGGGCAGCTTTTATGCTGTGCAGCAGTTCAGGCTAGTACTTAGCCTCAAAGGAAAATTCTTTCTTCAGATGGGCTCATACCCAAAGCCAGTCCTCTTGGGGACCAGAACATGCTGGGCTCTGAAGATTAGCCCTAGAGTAGAGGGATTTGAAAGTAGAAAAGTCTAAGGATTCCTCAAGCCAATCATTCATAATTCTTTGATATATTTGAAACATCAAAGCTAGCTTCCTTGAGGGTCGGACAGGCACACAAGCTCACACTGTAGTCCATCCTCACGCTACTTGGGTGCATACTCCCTATGACTTTTTTTTCCTTTTCAAATCTATTCAGTACTACAAAATAGCTTTAGACATGGATTTGAATCTTAACTCCTGTCAATTGGTGGTGTGACCATCCACAAGTTGGTTGATTTCATTAACCTCAGTTTCTTTTTTTGTCAAATGACCATTCATATACTTCTTACTTCTTCACACATTATGAAGATGTCATAATGATGAACTTTTTGATATGCTAAACACTTCCCATTGTGTCTCATATATGATGTACAAAATATTCTACAGCAAGCAGTACCTTATAACACTGCTTAATATAGCACCATTCACGATGACAAAGTATTTACGATTAACTTAGGCTTCTGCAGACAGAAGAACAGGTATAGGAAGCATGGCATTTATTTATTCAAACATTTTTAAGACTTATTTATTTTATTTTATGTGCATAAGGGTTTTGTTTGTATGTGTGCATTCATACTACATGAGTGTCTGGTATTTATGGATGTCTGAAGAGGGCATCAGAAATGGAGTTATAGATGGTTGTGAGTTACTGTGTGGGTGCTGGGGATCAAACTTGGGTCCTCTACAAGAATAGTGTGGTGGTTTGAATAAGAATGGTCCCTGTAGGCTCATATATTTGAATGTTTGGTCATCAGGGAGTGGCACTACTTGAGAGGGATCAGGAGGTGTGGCCTTGTTGGAGGAAGTGTGTCATTGGAGGTAAGCTTTGGAATTTCAAAAGTCCAAGCCAGTCCCAGCATTTCTTTCCTCCTGCTGCCTATTGATCCAGATGTAGAACTCTCAGCTACTTTTCTGGCACCATGTCTGCCTGCATGCCACCATGCTCACCACCATGATGAAAATGGGCTAAATCTCTGAAACTGTAAGCAAGTCTCAATTAAATATTTTCCTTTATAAGAGCTGCAGTGGTCGTGGTGCCTCTTCACATCAATAGAACATTGAATAAGATATAAGATAAGTAGCAAGTGCTTTTAACCACTGATCCATATATCCAGCCCAGAAGCATGGTACATATGAGTTGTTATATACAATGACATCTCATTCAGCCATAAAGAAGGAAATGCAGGGAAATGGATCCAACCTGAAATTATCATATTAAGACAAACTCAGAAAGACAAATACTGCAGGCTTTCTCTCTTTTGTGTATCTTAGGTTTTGTATAAAATCATACAGATATATATATATGTATGAATAGCATGTAAGTATAGGAATGTATAGGGAAAGGAAGGAGACTTCAAGAAGGGGTGAGGAGAAAGAGAGGGGAAGGTAGAGATATGAGAATCCTTGGTCAAAGCACATTATGTAACTGTGAAAATGCTGATATGAAACACAGTACTGTGCCCAGTGCATATTTACTGATAAATTTTTTTAGCCTATAGAATGGCAACTTTAAGGATAACCTAGAAGGCCTACTATCCCAGGACTTTGGAGTCTGTAGGAATCAGAAACAGGAAAAGAGAAGGCACTCCGCTTCTGAGAAGTGGCCCCATGTTGAGCCAAATCAAGTCACTGATCCTCTGTAGCTACTTCCAGAGAAGGCATAGTGCCTCTTGCACCACTTCTCTGAACCATTTCTGCAGGATACAGTTGAACTTCCCAGCAACTATTCCACATTCATACCTACCTTTTCATCTCCAGAGAATGGTGGTATCCCTATAATTACATGATCTTGAGTTACACTGGATCTTCTTCCCACTGTGGCTGGAACAGGGCTGTTTCCAGAGACTCACTGGCTATAGCCAACAAAGCCAACACACCAATAAAGCATTCAGTTCCTACTCTATTCTAGGATCACATACATATCTTCCTACATAGTTAGTACATGCCATGTAGCTTGCAATGTACTTGTTTTAATTGAACTGAAATACTTTCATTTTATTTGTTGATGTAAAGCGACAAAGAGAAAATTGGGTGTTCTACTTTGTTTTCTATTGCTGTGATCAAGACCATAGCCAAAAGCAGATTGTGGAAGAAAGAGGTTTATTTCACCTTATAGCTTAAAGTCTGTCATAGTAGGAAATCAGTGTAGGAGGTCAAGGTGGAAAGCTAGAGGCAAGAAATGAAGCAAGGCCATGGAGAGACACTGCTTACTGGCTTTCTCCCCATAGCTTCCTTGGCTTGCCGTCTGATGTCATCCAGCACTACCTGTTCAGGGGTGGCATTACTTTCAATGGGTTGGGCCCTCCTACATCAATCATTAATCAAAAAATGCCCTACAAACTTGCCTACATAAATTTGATGGAGGAATTTTCTCAATTAAGGTTACCCTTCCCAGATAACTGTAGCTTGTGTCAAGTTGACAGAAATTCATCTAGGACATTGCCCTGTGTATTTCACAAAACAGGGTCTGGGATGGCAAGCTGAGGGAATCTATTGATGCTAAAAATTGAAGTCTCATTCCTTTATGAACTGGTTGAGATTGTACCTACTCATGGACAGTTTGGCATAGGCACAAATTGTAATCAAACCTTGAATACTACAGCAGCTGTGTCATTCAAAGACGTTTTTGCTCACACACAATCCACATATTATCATTGTCACAGAGATGCTAGGTGGAACTTCGACACCCATGGTGAAATGTTCACCACTGAATATTCTTCTCCAAGTGCATGAGATGATTCCACAACAGACATTTCAAAGTCATGTTCACATGGAAATTGACTCAAAATAATCCAAAGTTTAAGGTTAAGAGGAGTCATCTTTGACTGTTGACTGCATAGGAATATTGGGTAAGCACAGAGAGCATCCAACTTTAAGGCTGGCCTGGGAGTCTCAGGAATGGATCTAAGCACTTTCCCCAGAACTTGAGAGACTGCAACTATGAGTCTGGATCATTCTACTGTGGAAATCTTGCCTGGAATTAACAGACTCTCAAGTTTCTTCTGTCTGACTTGAATGATTGAAGGGAGACATGGAAGCTGCCCATTGCAGAACTAGAAATATGTATTCTCCTCAGGCCTGGGTGCTGCAGAGATTTCTAGCTGCCCACCCTCTTTCTCTCTCTTCTGTTTCTCAAATACTATGTCAACATCAGGAATGTTGGAAGCACAAGTGCTCTATAATTCCTCAGTTGTGTCTAAAAGACATCAGCTTTCCTTCCATGGTTACTTGGTTAGCAGTAATGCATACTGCCCATGAGCTTTTACCTACAACCTATAATTATTCCACTTAATGGGTTTTCTCCCTCTGTGAAACACATTCATTCTTAACAGGCATGTGAATTTCCTCTTTTACTTTGAATTTTATTTTAAATGTTCTGAAAGTGCCCTTGATGTAGAATGATCTTCTAGCGAATAATATTTTAAATAAAATCAATTACTTGCTAAATCTACACCATCCAATATGTTACCCATTAGCCACAAGAGCCCACCCAGCTTTTGAAGTATAGCCTGTCCCACTGAGGCAGGTTTTTAGAATGACACTGGAAAGCATAGGGGAAATTATTATTAATAACTTTTATATTGATTGAATGTTAAATAATGATATTTTAGATATATGAGATTAATAAAATATATTACTAGAATGAACTTTCCTTGCTCCTGATTCTTTGCTTTTTAGTGTGGTGACTAGAATATTTAAAATTCTATATGTGGCTAGCATCATATTTGGACAGCAGGTACCAAAATAATTAGTTTTATAACCTTGGATTTTTTTTCAAGCCAATATTTTTAAGGGGCAACCTGCCTGTTCTCAGAAAATGGATGTAACTTTTAATGTATGTAGACGCTTGGGATTTAAAGGGACTATTTACATTTAACATTTGATCAACTAATTGATTATTTAGTATAAGCAAAATGTGGTGCCCTATAGATTGACTCTTGATCCCAAGGAGTTCACAGCTAAGAAGATGGATTAAGGTCATCAAACATATGATTAAGCAAAAATGCAAGCCTCCTTCATTATTCTGAAACTTCAGAAGAAAGAAAACATTTTGAATGTTTTAAATCTTCCTAGATAGAAGGATTCTAAAACTCTAAGTTCAGGTCATTGATATCTATATATAATCTAGAAGGTATATAGGAATTGCTATGGATTTATATTCTACAATATAAAAAAACAGTAAATAAATCATAAAATATTCTTTTTAAATTATATTATCAAGGGTTAGGAGTGTAACCTAGTGGTAGAGTGTTTAATGAACATAAACAAACTCTAAGATATGTCCTTGCCCCACAAATATATATATATATATTTTTACAAATATATATTCTAAAATTTAAAAAAAAATATGTGTATGGGTGTTTTTGCTTCCAGATCTGTGAGCTATGTGTGTGCAGTGCCTGAATAGTTCACAAGAAGGCATTAAATCACCTCTAACTGAAGTTACAGACAGTTGTGAGCTGCCATGTGCATGCTGGGAATCAAACTCCTTTGGAGGAGTAGCCAGTGCTCTTAATTGCTGATCCATCTCTCCAGCTTCATGTATAGTCTTTCACATGATATTTCTCAAGAATGGAAGTCATCTTCCTCTAATTGTCATATTACTAGTAGTGGGGCAAAGGTTGACCCAATGACATGCCATTTTACCAAGTCAATAATTAAATAAAATTCAAACATTCAGACGTGAAGATACATGGATATTATTGTGACCTTCAGTGGAGTACCAAGTTTTGGTAAGTAGAACACTCAATTTCTCTCCTTTCCAACTAAAAGATTACTATAGAATATTATTTTAAGGTGTATTACTTTTGTTTATGTTGCATTTGTTTAACTCTGTGAAGCTGTGTTACTGTGCCTGTCTAAAACACCTGATGGTTTAATAAAGAACTGAACGATGAATAGCAAGGCAGGAAAAAATATAGGCAGGGTTGGCAGGCAGATAGCATATATAGAAGGATAAATTTGAGAGGGGAAGTAGCAGCCAAAGGGAGGAGAAAGACATCAGCAGCCAGCCACCTAGCTACACAACTAGCCACAGAGTAGGAGTAAGATTGACAAAAGTAAGAGAAGAGGAAAAGCCCACAGGCAAGAGATAGACAGGATAATTCAAGTTAAGGAAAGCTGGCAAGAAACAAGCCAAGGTAAGGCCAGACATTTATAATTGAGAATAAGGCTCCATGTGTGTGATTTATTTGTGACCTAGATGGTAGGTGCCCTAAAAGAAAAAAAAAAGAGTAAAAAACAACCAACAACATTTTGGTGTACCAATGTGGCACTCGAATTTCCTGAGAAAGGTTTAAAAAAATGGCTCTGTTTAACAATGTGCATAGGCTCAAGAAAAGAAAAAGGGTATAGTCATAGAAAGAAACAAATAGTTTAAAAATAAAAGTCTTTAAAGAGAGAGAAAAGGTAATATAAAAGAAAAAACACATAAAATGGGGAATATACATGTATGATATTGTGGTGATTTTGCATTTTTTGATTGTTGAAAAGCAAAGGCAACTGCAAAGAGACCTGGAATTGAAAGAGGGACTGTTGAAATAAATCAGCCTGTATACTTTAGGAATGTCTTAACATTTAAAAAGTCAAAAAATATAGTTTTCAAATGGACATAAAAAATGCTTTGGAGTTTTGTTCCCACAGGAGATGAGAGGCTGTGGATTCCTTAGGGGTTAATATGAATCAGGTATGACCAGGGAAGACCTCCTGAGACTTGACAGGTGATATCTATCAGCAAAGGTTACTGCTGGTCTTCCCAGGACTTGATCATTATCTCAAAATGTTCGCTCTGGGAACCTAAATGTATTTTGTCTACAGAGAGCAGGAAGCAGTTTTGAGAAAACAATACCCACATTCCCAAGAGTGGTGTGGGAGGGTTTTGGTTATGTGGTGGGCTATGAATGTTTGTTATCATTTAGGGGAATAAAGTATATTGATACAAATTTAATGTTATTTTTGTTACACTGTATATATGTTCCTACTCTTGTTTAAAGGGTTTTTGTATATTGATGCTAATTTAAGGTTGTTTTTGTTAGCACATATTGTATATATGTTTCTATTCTTGTTTAAAGTAATGTACCTAGGCAGTTAATTTCAAAATGTGAGATAAAATTCTAGTTTTTGAAAGCTATTATTGTAGACTATTTAGGATAATCAAGAAACATAGGTCAGTAGTTAGTCATTTATAACAATCAAACTTGTAGATTTGTTAGGTATGCTTTCTAGATCATTTAGCAATATGTTTTAAACAGATAGATGGTCTCCAAACCTTTCAAAGACCTACAGAATATATCATTTAAAATGTTTTATTAAATTAAGATTTTTCATGACAATAAGATACATCTGCTCCTGGCAGCACCAATTTACTTCAGAGAAGATGATGGGCATTGAAGAAACTCCTTATTGAGTTTGCTTTTTTTTTTTAAGATTTATTTATTATGTATACAGCATATATGACTGCAGGCCAGAAGAGGGCACCAGCCTTCATTACAGATGATTGTGAGCCACCATGTGGTTGCTGGGAATTGAACTCAGGACCTCTGGAAGAGTAGCCAGTACTTTTAACCTCTGAGCCATCTCTCCAGCCCCCCTGAATTTGCTTTTATTGTGGCAAGGTTAGTTACTGGGCAAAGAAATTGTTCTTGCCTTTGACTGCTGACAATGTGCTGTGCAGACTAGACATGTATGACACAAACTTTTCCAAAACAAGGCAGGACAGTCCTTCAAATTTGTGCCTGGTACTCTAGGCCTGTAGGCTGACGATGGATGCCCCAACATTGCAGAGGAACTTTGGGTAACTATCCAGGCAGTCAGATGTCTCTGTCATTGCTAAAGTTTTGGAAATTGTTTGCAATGCACTTTTTGTTTAATCAAATACTTCTGAGGTCTTTGATGAAGTTAAAGACTAGATAGTTATAGTTGTAGTTTTGCTTAGAAAATTATGATAGTAAGTTAGGTGTAAAACTTTGGATTCCCTAAGTTATGACAGATTTGCAACATTTTCTTTGAATATACTAACTACAAATGGACAGAATATTGTAAATGTAATTCCTACTTGATAACTTTTTATTTTATGTAGTTATACTATGTTAAAATTAAAACCTTTTTATTTAGAAAAAAGGAAAAATGTAGAATATTATTTTCAGGTGCCTTACATTTGTTTATGGTCTAAAACATTTGTTTAATGATGCAAAGATGTGTTTGATTAAATAAAATTTACCTGCAGTCAGCAGGCTGAGTCAGCATCTAGCTGACCAGAAGTGGCAGTGAGGAGTCAGGTGGAGAAGGATTTATAAGTAGAGGCGAGGAGAAGCATGAGGGCTTTTCCAGGGAGACATGAGCAAGGAGAGGAGGTGAGCTATCTGCTATTCAGCCTCTCTGAAGAGCAGAATTCCACTTCACCCTTTGAGTCTTGAGTTCTTCAGAGGGACAGAGATTTAGATAAATTCCCTTCCTAGCTTTGAAAGAGTCAGTGCCTGAGGGAACAGAATCCCCTCCAGCTATGGCCCTTACACCCAAATCGCTGCTAATAGTGCTGGAGTTGCAGCTGCTGATTAGGACAGCCTGGCTTAAAAGGCAGCAATAATTTTTTTAAAAGGACAACAAAAGATGGAATAGAAAAGTATGATAGACACACACACACACACACACACACACACACACACACACACACACACACACACACACACCATGGTGTGGGTCAGATTTATGCTACTCAACTGACTGACAGAAGCTGCACCAAAAATGATGACCTCTTTTTCTACATTTGGCACTGAAATATTGAGTAGCCTCAAAACTAAAAACTAGGAAAGGGCCTTCATATATCAAGAAGGAGAAGACAGAGAGGGTAGCCTGTACAGGAACAATAGGAAAGGTGGCCCAAGGGTAGACATTCACCCAGCTAATCCTTCAACCTGGGAAAGGAGAGAGTCTAAGGTGTTTCCTTCTAGAAAGCAGCCACCTAGGAAAGTTTTTCCCTTGGCTTCAGCATACTGAAGTTTCTGCAACTGTGGCCCAGGGTGGCCAATGTCCATCCCAAGCAGGTAGCAGAGCTTAGTGGTGTCCTGCATGTGATACTGGTTTTGGAAACAGGAATGATTGAGGAAGTCAAAGAATCTTCCTCCATGGTTTTGGAGAGCCACTGAGGGCAGGAAACATGTGCCAGGTTTAGAATCTTTGCAAGGAAGCCCCCAGAAGCTTTGGTGTGAGGCTGTAAAGGTGAAGCCTTAGATGAGTTTGTATACACAAAGATATTGGTAATGTCCCTGAGACATCTGCCAAGAAGAGCTGCATACAGGGAGTGGAACCAACCAAAAGGACACATGTTTTGGGCTTCTGGAGGGAGAACCATCTAAGTTCTTTGAAACTGAAGCCCCAGATACTAGATGAGGAACCACATAATTTGAGGTTCATCCTAGTAGACTTCAGTCTTGCTTAAATCCAATCTTTCCTCATTACTCCTCTATTCCTCTTTTTTGGTCATGTCTTTTTTATCACAGCAACAGGAAAGTAACTAAAATGCTGCCCTATCTGTTGGTGAGAGCCTTAAAGATAGTCACTACATTTTAGTTATCCATCCCACCACACTTTTCACAATGACTCTGATAACTCCTGGGAGGTAACAAATGCTGAGTGTTCTTGCTTCACTCCAAACTTTCTGTTCACAACTCTAGTTTCTACTCCATTCCCTCTTCTTGCTAGGTTCTGTTTTGCTGTTTTATTCATATGACCCTTTTTTGCAAAAAGATTTTTCTGACAGTACACATTTAGTGTTTCATTTTCAACTTTCACAAATCCTCAATCTGTCATTATAACACAAAAGACACCATAGACAATTCTTAAATGAATGGGTATGGATATGTTGTGATAGGAGTTTATTTGCAAAATCAACTAGGAGGCTGGGTTTAGCCCATGGGCTATAATTTGTCAATTTCTATTGTGGAAGAAATAGCACCTAAGATTTTAAATAGCCTGAAGTCACCAATGAAAATAAGCTTGTTTCCTTCATTCCTGATTTATCATTGAAGGTAATCACTGCAAATATTTTTCCATGTGTTCAAGCAGAAAATACCACATGTATATGTATATGTGTGTGGTGTGTGGTGTGGTGTGGTGTGTGTGTGTGTGTGTGTGTGTGTGTGTGTGTGTGTGTGTGTGTGTTTGAGGAATTTTGTTTGAACAGATAGAAAAAATGTTTTTCCATGTTTTGAGCACGTGGAAAAATATACATATATAGGCTCATATTGCATATCAATAATAAACACACATGGTACATTATTACAACATTCTTTACCTTGAAGCCACTGTTGAGTAATTTGCCTTGAAAACCTTTCCCTCATGCCATGCAGTGAGCTATCTCATTCTTTAAGTATGGCCTGATCACTATGTAGATGGATCGTAGTCAGCTGGGTATATGGTGCATACCTGCAACTACAGCACATGAGAGGCTCAGATAGCAGTATTGAAGATTCAAACCAGCTTTGGATAAGAACATATTGTACACACATGTACATGCCCCCCACACACACACATACACACAGGGCAGGGGGTGGGTGGGTTGCATGCACACACAGTGAGACAAAGGGGGTTAATCAACTCCATTAATCAATATTTAATTCCTTCATAGCCATTTGAAAATATAAACAACATGTCAGTGATGACTCTGGAACATGTGACTAGGTCCATATATTGAGTAAATTTCTGGAACAGGAATGTTTGGGTTGAATGTTTGTGAGCTTTAAATTTTGCCATGTATTACCAAGTCATCCACCAGAAAGAGCTGATAATTCATGTTCTCATTAACAACATATGGGGAAAGAAAGGCTTTTTATTTAAGGGGCATAGATCTCTGCCAGATGAAGAGGTAGTTTTACAGAGAGTATAAATAACCCATAGAAAAATACTGCAGAGCTATATTAAATAAAAAGCCTGGATTTTGTGTAACTGTTTCACTCATCTTTTAAATTTGTAACAATTTATAATATTTTTGTAAACAAAAATAAATACACTTTTATTTTAGGAAAAACATGAAAATGTTATAAAGATAGAAATATGAAAGCGTGAGCTGGTAAAATTCAGGAAAACTGCAGTAAAATAGGAAGGGAGAAGTCTGGGAAGATATCACCTGATGCCAGTACAAGACAATATGTGCATGGATCAAAACACCACATTATCCTGTCAATAGGAATATTTTCATGCATCCAGTGAAAAATAAGTTTAGTTACATAAAAATTAAATCAGAATAAGGGGGGATGTCACCTGAAGCCTCAGATGCAGTCACCTAAGGACTTTTGTCTGCATCCTTGGCTACACTGAGAACCTGCAGGTGCTATGGAGGGCTGGTTCTTGTGGTCAGAAGTTGCACTATGCTGATACCTGTAGACCATAGTTTTCCTGTGTCCCACAGCTGTTTGGTCCCAAACAAACACACAGAGGCTTATACTAATTACAAGCTGTTTGGTCTATAATTCAGGCTTATTGCTAGCTAGCTATTACATCTTAAATTAACCCATTTCTATTAATCTATATTTTGCCACATGACTATAGTGTTACCAGTCTGCTGGCACCTTGTTCTTTGGACAGCTCGGTGGCTTCTGCCTTGACTCTGCCCTTCTTCTCTTTGTATCCCTCTTGGATTTCTCACCTGTCTATAACCTGTCTTGCCATAGGCTAGAGCAGCTTCTTTATTAACCAATGATAGCAACACATATCACAACATACAGAAAGACCATCCAACAGCAGAAATCCCACATAGACATGCCCTTGAACATGGATAGAGTGGCTCAAAGACCAAGAACCACTGAGCTGCAAATAAATATCCAATTGTCCACTCAACAAAGGTGGGACAGAAAGCCAGATCCAAAGTCCCTGCCAACATCCTAACTGCAGGTGCCTTGGTCCCACTGCAAAAAGACAACATGAAAGGTCACACACAGTGTGTAGCCTCCAAAAAGTATTACTCCCACAGTGAAGTTCCCTGAGGAATGTAACTTAGATGAGACACAAGATAATGAACTCAAAATAGCAATTCTAAATATGTGCAATGAATTCAGAGAGGATATGAATAACTGCTGGAATGAAGACCAAGAAAGATCTGTACAGAGAAATTAGGCTGACATTGAGAAGAGAGAGGTCTAGGGATTCACTGTGAGCTGGGACTGTTGCTTGTCTACCAAGCACACCCACATCCTCTGCTTGTGCCTCTAAGCAGTTGGGTGCTACAATGGCCTCATGCCTTCAGCTGTCCTTCATCTATATTTTTGCCATAACCCCATCATGGGCAGAGTGTCCCCTTGTCCTCTCATTTCACTGTTTGTCTTGCCAATGGTGCAAATCCAGAGGTGTTATTGGGCCAGTTCTGAGCTTGCCCTCCTCGGGTTCTGGAGTTAATTTAAACAAAAAAATTTCCTGGAAGACTTGCTGGTCCAAGGAGAAGAGATGGGTAGAACATAATTGGGGCCACACCAGCTGAACCAGGCTAAATTAGGCAACCCCAAGCTGACCTGCAGATATGTGATCCAGCCTAGCCAACAGCAATGAACCCATTCTGCATCAGCTGACTCTCCGTTAACCAGCAGTCCACGTACATGAACAGGGATAAATGGCTGTTGTTTACAGTACCAAGTGTGAGACAGTTGGTTGAACATTAATAGTTCATTCACTAGTAGTGATATAATCAGTGGGGATGGGTTTGCCGTAATCTCTTTCTTTAGTACATGTTTATTCAGACCTACTATTCACAGGCACTAAGCCAAGTCCTGAGGGATATACTGAATTTAGGCAGAGACCAGACCCCTGGTGTGAAAGACTTGAGTCTCAAAAAGGAAGATGGCAACAAATGAATCAGCCAATGAAGGCACATGATCATGAGATTGTTTCTCAAAATGACTGTCTGGTTGCTTTCAGTCACATCAACAACAGTGTCTCCCAAAGGTGAAATTTTTTTCAGTCCAGACTTGCTAGACAAGAAGCCAGCTTTAAGTCCCTACAGCAGAATGTTGCAGGTAGAGAGAAGGGCTAGATCAGAGACCTAACCTGGAGAAGGACCTGATAGAAGAGAAGGCTGGTGCAAGAGGAAATGTAGGGAGTTCTTCCGTGTGGAGCCTTTCTTCTCCTCCTGGTATCTCACTGTCTATTTGCTCTCCTGCACTCATTTTCAATGGTATTCAGCAATGATCTGATTTTCTTTAACAAACTTGGCTTGGATTTCAAATAAAAATGGAAACCTACCTTCACTGTGTCCTTTAAAACAGCTACCAGCCCTGACCCTCACTGAACACAAGGAAGGGAAAACAATGAACTGTGAGCTATTCACCCAGACAGCAAAGTGGCAAGATTTCAGATTTGGCATCCAGAGAGACAGTGAGACATCTTCTTGTCCATCATGTGGTTTGTGCTCTCTGATAGACTTTCCTGTGGGTAGATTTGAAGATGATCTCACTATGTAGTCCAGGCTGGCCTTGAATTCACCATCCTCCTGCCTCAGCCTCGAGAGTTCTAGAATATAGATTAAATTGATTCTATATTTAGCAGAAAGACTGTATCTGAACTCTATAGGCTTGCCCTCTAAGGCTAAGCCATTCCAGAGGCCGTAGTGTTCCAAGGTGGGCTTTAGCTGGAGAATGGTGGTGAATGCAGGTGCCTTTACGACATATCAGCTTGCTCAATCACTAAAAGTAAGCTTCCTATTTAAATTCTATGACCTTCAGTGGATTATCTGAACTCTGTATGCTTCAGATTTATTTATGAAATGATGACTACCACAACCAGTTATAGGTTGATATGAGGGTTAAATATAATGTTCAATATCATGTTTAAACCACAGAGTCATTCAGTTGTGAAGAACCCTGGTTATTAAAGATGACATGCACTTCTTTCCTTCCAGGGGCACTGGATGGCTCCTTATCCACACTGACCAGGAAGACTAAAGAATATTTTGATACTTAAATATAATATTTTAAAGTAAATATGGCACATACTATTATTATCCAGCAACTGCATCATTTTAAGACTCTTAATTAATGAAGCCTCCAACGTTTCCTGGGGGCAAATCACCCTGTCTTTGCTGTGATTTTTCTGCAGGCATACATGGAAGCACAACCAAGACTTTTCTTCCCTAAATATTCCCATATAGAAATTCTGATTACATCCCATTATACATCAGCCATGAGTCTAAAATATGCAAAGTGTAGCATTTATCTTGGGACTATATTTCTATTTTGTTTATGTGATAGTCTGACATCTGAGCCCAAAATAAATAATTTAGAAATCTCCTCCATGCCTCATAATCCACTAATTGATTCTTCTCCAAGATAGTGTCTTTCTTTCAATATTAAACCTTGAATATCTGAATTATAATTAGCACTGCATCCAAATGCCTCCTCTCATAAGCAGAGGGAGTGAAGTTCAGTGTTAAGTTATAGCAATGCTCATGCATGGTCCTGATTCTGAAAGACCACAGAAGCTGAGATGTGACATTCTCTCATACTTCTGGAGGCACCACAAAGGACAAATTGACTTTTGGATTTGTGAAAATCCCAAGGGTCACATGCATTTCCTTCAATAGATAGCACCAAAAAGGTAATACCAATGTTGCTGGGCAACTCAAAAATGCATGACATAAGTGCCACAGTTGCATTTTAAGTGATGCTATCTACATAGAATATGCTTTCCTAGACTGATTTTTTAAAATGTGATGGCATAACTAACTATCTAGCTAACTGCATATCTTAGCACATCTAGGGTAAGGAAAAAACTGGACCCAGCATAAGTAAAAAACTGGACCCATGTCAATAAGTAAATGAAAAACCAGTGATGGCTCACATTATGTTAAGATTTTGCAACAGAATTCCTGTGTAATCCTGCTTCAGCTTCCCAAGTAGCTGGGATTCGAGGTGGTGCCCATGTGTTCAGCTAGCCAAGGGGCCATGTGCTGAAATTTACTTGATTGCCTTGTAGGAATCATCACTCTTGCCTTTCTCTAGAGCGTGTGGTGGGAGGAGCTTGACAGGTGTCTCAAAGCTGCAATGTCCCCTGCTGGCTCTTATCTTAATGTTTTTTCTTGCATGTGGTACTGTTTAAGGGGCCATAGAAGGTGGGGTCTCTCTGGAGGAAAAGGTCAGAAGGGTGGGCCTTTTATGATTATGTGCTAACTTTGGTTCTGCCCACACTGCCTACTTCCTGGTCTCCTATTGATGATGCAGACGCCCTGAGCCCCACCCCCACATCTGTAACTGAGCTTTTCTGGCAAGTCTTCCCCATCGAGATGCACTGAATTCCTCTCAAACCATGAAACCAATGTAAAATCCCTCCCACTTAAAATCCCTCCCATTTAATCTGTCTCAGCAATCCAAAACTACTGTGTCCTCAGTGGATCTCTGACACGAATGTGCTGAATGATTGGATAAATGGAAAAAGATCATTAGATGAGTAGGTAAGTGGATGAAATAATGAGTTATCAGATGGAATCAATAGGATAGCCATTTGGAAGAAGACTTTCTGGCATTAGAAGAGAAAAATACCGCTTGCTCACAAATGCCAGGGAGACAGTGACTGCTCCCCTATACTCTAAACGACCGGCACAAAGAAGGAAGCAAGGGATCATCCTCAAAGGTCAGTGTGTCATATCTTTGCATTATTCTTCAAAGGGCAGAGTAGACAAAGACCTGAAAACTCTTGTGGTGAATCACATCTTCCCTCCATCAAGACTTATTAAGTCACTGATCACTTCCACACTATACAATTCAGTAACCTAACCCCAGCAGTTGCATCTGGTATGGGAATCACTCACACATCTTGGCCAATCTTTCTCCCTTGGCTTTTAAGAAATTCTCGTGATCTCACAATGCATTGTCTGCTAAGAACCTCATCAGCCAGTGTACCTAGCCATACTGGACTATGTGCTGCTCCCAGAAAACCACTTCAATTCAAATTTGGGTGTAGCAGAATGGTTAGAAATTCTTATTAATAAAATCAAACCTGAGGCCAGTTATTGGGGTGAATGCTGGAAGATCAGAGAGACAGAACAAGCCACAGTTTCCTCACCTCACCAGTTCTTCAGCTGGTCTTGTTTCCTCAGATTGCAAGCTTCTCTGTCTTCATCCCAATGGCTCTCAGCTGAACTGCTGCTCCAAAGCCTAAAATCCAAATGCTTAACTAGCCCAATCTCCTAGTTTCTGGTCTTCACACCTTATAAATCTTTCTACTTTCTGCCATCACTCCCTGGGATTAAAAGCTGGATTTCTGGGATTAAAGGCGTGAGTTACCATGCCTGGCTGTTTCTAATGTGGCCTTGAACTCAGAGATCCAGAAGTATTTCTGTCTCTGGAATGTTAGGATTAAAGATGTGTGCTACCTATCCTCTTGTTTAATATTGTAGCTGTCCTGTTCTCTGACCCCAGATAAGTTTATTTCGGGGAACACACAATATTTTGGGGAACACAGTACCACCACATTTGGGTGTACTCTTCTGTTGATTATTTAGCCTAGGGTGATCTTCATATTTATTCCTCGTGAAACACTTTTCATTCTTTGAGATTCAAAACTCTCTAGCTCCACATCTCAATGCCTCTCAGGGATCTTCTTCCTATGGTCAAGTTCCCTCTTTGACTTCATTTCCACCCCTGTGCAAGAGTGATAATGGGAGTGATCTGGATGATTATAGAGGGGATGGGAGCAGTAATGGGAGTCATAAAAGGAGAAGGATGAGAATATGACAGATTTATTGAACATTAACTATTACCAGGCACTGGACTAATTCCTTCCCATTTACTATTTTATAGAACCTTGCAAGGGCAGTTATCATCATTACTTTATAGACGAGCCTGGGGCTTTGAAATGGTACTTAAATTACCTGGGATTACCCAGCTAGCAAATTGTAGAGATGAGACATGAAACACAGTCTTAATACATCCAGTTGAGATGAAAAGCCACACTCGCTGCTACCACATCACATCAGGTGACATCTGTCGGTGTCTCTATATTCCCTACCCATTCTCTCAGGGTCAGGAAGCAGCTCTAAGGACCTAAAGCATGACTGTTGTGTTCAGTGCATGTTTTGTTAACTGCATAAAAGAAGTCAGTGTGTTTCCTGGGGTCAAAATATGCGTGGGATGATCAGAGCTGTGCCTTTATAAACCATGCTGGATGGTTAGTGGCAACCATCTGGTCTGTGACCTAACCCCAAATGGCAGTGAGTATCAGGGGAAATTATTTTGCTGTGAAATTAGTATTAGTGTTCCAGGGTAAAGAGTCCTTCCATTCTGGATCTTTCCCAGTTTCTTGGTTGTATTTCCAGCTGTAGGATGGGTTTAGCTGGATGTTTACATAGCAGAGTTTACTCTAGTGAAGAATGTGTGTGCCCTTTCCACAGCAAGTCTCTGAACTGACAGAGACCAACACCAGTCAGATTTGATCTGAGTGGTTCTTTCATCTCCTGGTGGCACCCTGAAAAGCTTTATTTACACAAAAATGAGCCATGGATTTTAACTGTTATTGGAAAATGTACCACAATCTACTGTCAATCAACAGTCACAGTCAGAGATAACTCAGTCCTCACTCCCACCAGCTTTCTCCACTTGTCCTTAGTAAACATGCTCAAGAATGTCACTACCAACCCTTCTATAGCATTCAACAGCCTAGTGTGCTCCCTCAGCTCTCCTTCCATCTAAACAGTCATGAAATCGGTCACATTACTCCAAGTACGAAAGACAGTTAGGCTTGTGTAGGTCCTCACTTGCCAAACACCTTTCTGATTCTTGTTTATGGCACTTTTCTCAAGTGAATACAACAATCCCTTCTTGGAGAAAATCCTTTTTGAAATGGAATATTTCATTTTCTGTTTATCCAGTCCGTCCCCCATTTCCCTTCCTTTAACTCCACCTCTGTGTGTTCGCCCACTTCTCTTTTTCAACTTCATGCATGCTTCCTTCCCTTCCAACTGTACAAACTGATGAAATGACCACTCCATGGTGTGGTTAGGGGAGTCTGGGAGGTTTCTATTGTAGATGAGAGAGAGAAAGACAGAGGCATCTGAAAGAGTCCAGAGCAGAGAGAGAAAGAAGCAGGAGCAGAGGAGAGGGAGAGAGGCAGAGGGAGAGTATGTGGGAGCAGAGAAAGGAAGGAGGAAGACAGAGAGACAAAGACAAAGAGAGTGAGCATAGCCATAGAATTGAAGGCCACGTAGTAGCTGGGAAAAGGGAAGCCTGTGACCTAGGGGCAGTTAGGGTAGGGTAGGAGCTAAGAGCATGAACGTTGAAATATGTAACAGGTACTTGTGATACTGGGGGAGACTGGAGGCCAGTGTGTGCTTTGGTGTGCTAATAGGCAGCAGAGTTACCAATTTGTCATTTTTTTGCATTTCAAGATTTGGGAAAATAGAATTTCCTTTGAATCTGACACCAGCTTTGTTCACAACCCCCCCCCATGTGTCTCTTCCCCCTCCCACTTGATTGGTAATCAGAGTCCACTCAATACTGCCTGTATGTACATGGGTTATAGGACCATCTACTGAAGCATGAGTAGCCTCTCTAAGTCTGTATCCCTGACAAAAACATTGTTTCTCTCCCAGGAGCCATCAACTGCCAGTAGCTCCACAGAGAGGGGTGGAATTTCCCAGCACCTCCCTATCCAGACAAGGTTTGGGCTGCTTTAATTTCATGCAAATTTTGTGAATGTTACACAAGATACTGTGAGTTCATGTGTACAACTTTGCTACCATATCCAGTAAATATAATTTTGCTATAGAAATCCACTTCCTTTGACTTCTACAGTCTTTTTGCCCTCTCTCTGGTGATGATCTCTGAGCCTTGGGGAGTCCTGGTAGGGCAAAATAGATCCAAGTCAGCATTACAATGTTAAATTTCAAAGGTTAGAAACACAGGGCCTGAAGTAAAACCATTACTTCCTTTTCCTTTGAATAGTAGGTGTTTAGAACCTACTAATGTCTGTTGATATGCTCATCTCAAGGCTACAACTGTGCCTGAAACAAAAACATTGTAGGTGCTAGTAAGATGCTCTTAAAAAGGTAAGTTTGTAAGGAAGTAGGAACAATAGGCCTCCCTGTTAGGATGGCTAGGAAGACATGAGTGTGTCCCTCAGTACAAGGACAGACACTTTGGTCATTGTATTAAATCTCTGGGATAACTGGTGTTAGTTATTTGGCGCTAGAAACACGTCCCGAACACAACAAGACCACGGAAGAGTTTTATTAAAGTGGATAGAGGTGACAGGCCTGGGTGAAACACACGTGGGTGAGGAGAGAAGAGGGGGGGAGGAGGAGGAGAGAGAGAGACTGAGAGCCTGAGAGAGTCCTGCAAGGTGGCGCCGGCTTTTTAAAGGTTGGGCCGCACATGCGTACAGGGACTCCTGTGTGTACTCCACGCATGCGTGTAGATTACATGTAATTATCTATCATTCCTGACTCTCATGTTTTAAAAAAGAAAAAAAATGTGGATAGATGGGTATGGGACGCCGTTTCTCTCAAAGACCGCTTCAGGCTGAATGATGGACGTTGATTGGTTTTGGCGGGGGAGATGGGGAAGCCGTCTCCTGAAGTTCTGGGATGAAATCCTGTAGCTGTGTCCATCCTCCATGGTGTGGCTGGTCCTAGGATGAGATCCTGCAGCTGTCCGTCCTCCATGGTGTGGCTGGGAACCTTCTATCTGACAAAACACTGGTGACATAAAAAGCTTAGAGAAAAGACTCATTATTATTTTGTTTTTGGAGTTGACATTTATCTGAGGTAGATCTGTCTGGTCTGTCTGGTTGGAGACATGTTAAAGGTGGCTGTGATGTTTAAGTACTCTGGTTGGTTTTTTACCTGAGACAAGCCTCATTTGAGGTGGTTTATTTAAGGCACCTGTTTGTTTTGCTAGTTTAGCGTTTGGGAAACACAGGTGATCAGTTACTGAGTATTGAACAGTGACAAACTGTTATAACCTTACCGCCTGGATATTTAGACAGTCTCTTTTGCCTCCAGCTCTATGTGGCCCTAGTTGGGAAATTCCTCTGGAATTGGTGACAAGGCAGTGGATCCTGGCGTCCTCTGGAGCTTGAGAGTGGAAGAGAACTTATTTTTTTTAATTAGGTACAAGGCAAAGATCATGGCCCTGTCTGTATGCACATGAGAAACACAGGCGTTAACTTTGAAATGAGACAGTGAGCTCTTATCTTAGTTGGAAATCTTTTTCATTAAGTAACTCTGAAAGTACAATTAAATCTGGTGAGGTAAGTAAGGCTGTCCTCTGTTCCCGACAATAGAAAGGAGTGACATCCTAAAACTCCCAGGACTGAGTCAATGGCTCTGGTGTCCAGAAGGAAAGAAACTGATCGCTTCCCTGCTGAGTTCTGGGTTCCCTGCTGTGTCTGTAGCCAAGCCTAGGTTTGCTGGAAGTCTTAGCTTGCTGTACCCATGCGTCTTGGCGCCTGGGGGCAGTCAGCTGACTGGTTGTCTTTCTAGGCAGCACAAGGACAAGGCTGTTGATGGGCAGGGCATTTGCTAGCCCGTGGCCTTCTTCATTTAAAACAGGGACCCAACAGCTTTCAGGAGTCAGCGAGTGCCAGCATTTGGCAATTTTGTTTTCGGGCTTTTCTTTCCTGACACACCTTAAATGCCACAGATGACTCTTTTGCCCATGGGGTCAGGAGCCTTGTTCTCCAGATACTTAACTTTTAGCCGGGAACAAGAGATGGATTTTACTCTATGTCCTGAATTTTTCCTGATGATTGGTGGCTTAAGGACAGCTTTTGGAAGGTCTGCCAGTAGGCAGACAGTAAACCGATCCTTTGGAAGACTTGCCTGAGGCTATAAGCTGATTCCTTTTGGCTTAGGAGCCATCCCGATTATTGTAAACTTAATTGTTTAGATCTCAGCTACTTTTAGACCCGTCTGTGGTTCTCAAGGCAGTTTGGGAATGAGTGGGTGGAGTTAGGGTGGGGGTGGAGTTAAGGTGAGTTAGGGCAATTCTTAGGAACCGCCCAAGCCCGCGCATTTGAGCCTGCCCATCAACGGCGCGAAAGTCAGACAGAGGTTACACGTGGCAGACGCCTTAGTGGGAACAGGAAGAAAGGATTTAGAGCTTTAGCAGAAAGTTTGGAGATGAAGCAACTCTTATTTTCACGTTTACTGGCTGAAGTACCTGCCACACTGTTATGTGGTCAGGTTTACCGGTACCTCAAAGCTGTTAAGCGGCCAGATTTACCGGTACCGCCCCATCCGCCAAAGTAAGTGGGTGGTATCTGCCCTCTGTCCCATGGCTGTAACTGAGTGGAAAATAAAAAATTAAAATAACAAACCAGGATCAGGCTTCAACTCAGGCGTCCTGAGAATGAAGTAAGATCTAAGATCAGCTCGTCCCCCCCCCCCCCTTTCGTCAAGGGATGGGAGGAGCTAGGAGCTGTGACTGTGCTGCCGTGGATCCACCCGGTAGACCCAAACGCCATTTTTGCTCCGAGCAAAAATGTGCCTGCCAATGCCAGCACAGCCTGGACAACCCCTGGGACTGTCCGCCGCAAACATATAGCTCAGATTCCAGCCATTAGAACAGCAGACTCACTGTGAAAAATCGTGGCGGTATCAATAATGGAAAGCCACGCTTCTCATGGCTGGCCACCATCCGCGGCGGCCAGCAGGAGGTGGGTGCTGGTTGGCGGAAGAATCACAAGCCATGGTTACCTTTTTAGAGCTTTTAGAGAGAGAGAAAGCTAAGATAAAGAGCAACTCTTTCCATTTGCCTGTTCGCTGGTCAGAATTAGATAACTCCCGTAAAAGATTGGGATTTTTTGCTATTTTTTAAAGCATACTTGGGCCATCTCTCAGTACAGAGACGGATAAGCTTAGGAATCTGTAAGTAGGGCTGATCGAGTTGGAAAACTTATTTCCCATGTCCGCAGCGGAGAGGCAAAAAATAACAAATTAAAAAAACAAAACGTGATCTAGAGGTCCCATTTTGGGCGTCCCCAAATATCGAACGTGGATCTGCTCGGGCACAAGCTGCCTTATCAGCTCGTCAGCCGATAAGCGGGGGCCCCGTCGTGTGAAGGAAGGTCTCCCCAGGAGCACCTCACGGTCAGCCACTCCGTAGGGTGCGAAGACCGTGCCGGCTTCACACGACCCCCGGAACGCACCTGATGGTGGTGGTCCCTTCTCAAAATATCTCAAGCTGCAGACGTGGGAAGTGGCTGGAAATCCGGGCCTGCAATGGGGGCCAGCGGTAGCCAGTAAAGAAAAGGGGAAAACTCACCAATCAGTAGAGGTGTTGCATGTGGATTTGTGCGACCAGGCAAATGGAGAGTGGTCTGTTGCAAACGGAGCAGAGTTCCCGGTGTGTGTAGCGCAGTTTACGTCCCTGTTCCCGGGTTTCTAGGCGCAGAGTGCCCAGAAGCGCCCGTTCCCGCACGGCACAAAAAATGGGGGGGAGGAGGAGGAGAGAGACTAAGAGCCTGAGAGAGTCATGCAAGGTGGCGCCGGCTTTTTAAAGGTTGGGCCGTGCATGCTTGTAGATTACATGTAATTATCTATCAACTGGTACTTGGATGACAAGTTGTGGGCTGGAGGAATATGACAGCAGCTAAAACCCTGTTCCTATCCCCAAGGTACTTATGATCAAATGCCCAGACAATGACAAGCCATTGACTCTACCCAATAACTGCATCAGAAAGCCGTGGTCTTTAGAGTTATAATGCTCGCCCATTTAACTGCCATTATCATGACTTTGTGCTCTGATCATTTCTTCTTGTCCATCAGAGATTTGGGCATGTATTGCTCTTTATGTGTCAACATATCTATATGCCTGACCCTCAGCTTCTGATGTTTATCTTCTCCAGTGAGCCCCTCCTCTATTACCTACCTGTCATCTACTGCCAAGTGTACTTTGGGCCCTGGAATTATTTAAAAGGTTTCCATGGTCACAGCCTAGGTTTCAGCTTTGAGCTCAGACTACAGAGTCTTTTCCTTCTAAGGACTTTTAACCACTAGCCCTATGAGCAGATGGGGTTAGTATTCTGTCTTCCCAGCTATCCTGAGCACCATTTTGTACCTAGTACTTATACTAGTAGATATTCTGTGGAAATCTACCCATGCTCCCCAAATGTTTGTGAGGTGCCTGATGGGTACTAGGCACACTGATGGGCTCAGCCTGCTGGGAACTTAGCATCTGGGTCCTTTTCCTCTAAAACCAGTCTGCTAAGAAGCTGCTCTTTGGAAATGTAAACGACTTCCTCTCTAGCTAATTCTCTTTAGGCTCCAGAGGGAGTCCTATTATGATTGTACATGTGTTTTATCCCTTTCTACTGAGAACCATGGGGATAAACAAGATAAGAAACCCTGTGCAGGTACCTTCTATTAAAGTAGACCCTTTCTCTGCTCGTAATAGTTTTATATACTTGACACATTGCCTAAAACTCTTTAAATTTCCTATGGAATTGAAAGACTCAATATGTCCCTAGGAGGTCTTCTAAGTGATAAATCAGTTAAGTATATTTCTAAAGTGGATCCAGGAAAGCCCAGGAACTTGGAAAGTACCAGTATATATATTTGGTCTTTATAGGAACTGTCATGAGCATGCTGGTCAGAAACAGCAGTAAACATATTTGTGCCTTACCACAATGCTGGAGTTGGTTTGGATAGCAATGAATTTACAAGGAACAGAGGTATCAATGACAACAACTTGTCAGATATTCCTGCTTTCCTGGATAACCAAGGCCAAGCTAAAACCAGATTCTTTTATTACAATCTTATTTACTTACATTAACTCTCAAATGATGCAACACATGGTAAATGTAATGTTATCTAGCTGTCTCTCTCTCTCTCTCATATATATATGTCTATCTTCCTACCCACCTGCCCATCTATACATACATGTAGCTTACAGAGTAGCTGTAAAGGACTAAAGAGGCAAAGTGTTCAAGGATTTTCAGAGGTCTGCAGAATTATGGTACCTCCTTTACTATAAGTGGAGACATGAACAACTGATGAGGATTTAAGAGTCTGAACTGAAAACAAAGGAACCAGACTGAGGAAGATTCTGGACTGCTGGTGTGGAGTGAGGCCTCAGGATGAGGCTAAGCTGCAAGGCAAGGGAAAGCAAAGGATAAGATCAGGTCTGGCTGCACTAATAGGCACACAGATGGCTAGCAGGTCCACATGAGCAGACAGGGCAACAGGAAGAGGTAAATTTAAATACATTGTGTCAACAGCAGCTACCAATCCTAGCTGAAGCTCTGGAATAGTCTGGAGTTCTCTGCCATTGGTATTTGACAGATACACTGGGTGACCAGATGGCAGGTGGATGGGGCCACCACCACTGCAGTGCTGGGTGTTTACCTCTTTTTGGAGCCCAGGGGAGGGAGTTCCACCTTTTCCTTGGTCTGGTATGTCTGATAAACTTGGGGGCCTGGTTTTCTCATGTGATGGTAATATACACAATTGCTCTTCAATTCTCCATAATAAATTTATAGGATGTCTCCCTTTCTACACCCAAGAATATTCATTCATCAGTCTGTGCTGCATGAATGGAGCCTGAAGACAGTACCATTCATGTGTCCAGCCAGATGCAGAATCATCCTCCATTCTCAAAAAGCAAGTAAAAACGTATGTGTAAAATGGAGTCTTGCAGTGAAAGACAGTTTTACATAGTATACACTATTTTATACAGCATAGAGTAACTTAAGCAAGCCCAGCTGAACCCTAGTAGTGCCCCACTAGGATCAGTATAGCACAGAACCATTTCCAAGGAAAGGCTGTGTATAGTAATGTCACTCTTTAAAAGAGGATCAGAGATAAAGAAATGGGTCCTAGTTTGAGTCTCCCTATTAGGACACTTCAGCCACCAGAAAAGTCTGTCACAATTTTCAAACAGGCTGAGCATACCCATACTCAGGGGCCACACACCTCCCTCACACTAAAGTCCAGACTCTTGAGCAAGGGTTACAAGGATTCTGGTTTCCCTCTGTTTGGGGTGAGTTTGCTTATCACACACAAGTCACAGTAAAAGCTTGCTCTCCATCCTTTCAGAATGAGGTGTGTTTTGTCTTCAGAGCCTTTGAACATCCTCTTCCCTGACTGGGACTGGCTCACTCCTGCCTGACAGGCCTCACCACCCCAACTTACCCCTGTCCTAGCAGTTGCCCATTGCCATTCAGTTTAAGGTATGCCATACCTGCAATTGCTCTCTAGCATATTCATCTCTGTCACGTGTTACTCCACCTCTCCCTTAGGGTCCAAGTCCCTTGGGGGCAGGGAGGAGGTTTCTCTTGGTAATTACTAAGTACGCATAGCCTAGAATAGTCAGTCCTTGGGACATGATTGATAGTCGGTATACATTTTTTTTTTTAAATCAATGACTTTGGAAAAGCTGAATAGTTTCTCTATCAAAAGTTTTCCCCCAAACAACAGCATTTACTCCAAACATAAATGTAGCCTATGGAGCAATTAATCACAAACCTTGCTTATTGTGTACCAACAATGGCAAGCCAATAGGGAATGTTCACAACTCCAGTAAACATATGTCTTCTTATGCACCATCCAGACACTGTTTGGGCTCTGGTAATTCTTAGGTGCAGTTTAGTTGGTGAGAGCACATCACTAGCTACCCAGCAGGCTACACTCAAACAAGCACAGTGCTGGCAAGGTTCCTGGAAGAGCACAGGCTGCTAGGCTCCTCCTTCTCTGAGAGCTTCATACAGATCATTATAAAACTATGTAAATGAGGCTGGAGAATAATTTACCAATAACAGAGTCAAGAACTGTTGATATCAACATAAATGCCTTTTTATTGTGCACCATAGGTTAAAACATCTAGCTATTGGTCAAATGACTAAGAAGGTTAGGATTTATTTAGTTCCACTGCAGCCCTGAAAGGAAATGTACTCTATCAAAACGTGTGTGCATTGGCAGCAACCACTGGGGACACAATACACACATTTTCAATACTGAGGATTGAACGCAGTGCCTAATACACACCAGGCAAGCGCTCTACTGCTGAATTATACTGCCAGCCCTATTTTAACTTTGATTTTAAGAAAAGATATTGTTCAGTTGTACAGCAAAGCCTTGAACTCATCATCTTGCCACCTTAACCTCCTGAGATGACTCACTTGCATGACCATGCCCAGTGGTGTTAAATTTTTATGCAGCCCTTTAGACATACTGTACTATGTATAATGATGTTTTTTTTCCTTCCCAGTGGCTAATGCAAACACACCTTAAGCTTGGATTTTATAATTTTATAATAATAATAAATGCTTAGATTAGCATCAGTCAAGACATCTTGAGCACATATAAATTTAAATGACTCTGCTGACTTCATTTCACTTAGGCTTAGAAACCTGGTACATCAGGAGTGAGGAAAATAAGATTTTTTTTTTTGTCTCTGGAATTTTGTTGCAGTGTCTACAAAAACCTAAAATGAAAATATCATATGAGCATGTATGAAGGAATTACTGTGTGTCAAGTTCTTCGTATATGTGATGTTGTTTTATCTTTTCAAAAATCCAACGAATAGTCTCCTGCATGAGGACAAAGTACGGGCACATGGTTCCCCAAGATGTCACAGTTAGTGAGACCAGAGCTGGTTTTGTCAAGCAGTCTACTGAAGAGCCCTTATCTTAGTGATTCTACCCTACCACCTCAGGAGATCAGAAGCCACCCTCCTTGTCACTTGTAGGTTCAGAAACACCTGCACATCCCATTGTGTTAGAGTATCACCAGCATCTTGTTCCTAAAGCTAAAGTGCCACCATTGTTTATTATCTTTTGCAGAACAATTATAATGGATTGGAGCTTAGCCCCATGACAGTGCAGGTCTCATTCTTAGGCAGTGACAGTCAGCCTGAGGGGATTGCGCATTTCTCCAGCCATTTACTCACTTGCTGGCTCAGTCAATAAACACCAGAGAGATACACAATTTATAAAATGCTGAGAATATAGCAGTATTGAAGTAACCTGACATTCTAACATCTGACATGTACCTACTAATAATTGACATGTCCTGTGGCAGAATTCCAGGCTGTTGCAATACCTGAACAGGGTGGGAGTGGCTAGAGGGCAGGGAAAGGTATTAGAGAGGGTGTACCCTGCTGTAAAGAAAGCAGGGAGGCGGTCCTCAGTGCCCTTCCCTGCAGGCTGTTCCCAGCACTTTCCTGCAACAGCCCATCCAAAGCTTCCACCTACCCTGCACCCCTTTGTGCATATAAGAAACAAAAAGACAATAACTAGCAGATTTAGTCACGTGCTCTGGCTCTGGCCCTTCTTTACTAATTATTTGGCCAACACTGCCAAAACACATAGAAATCATGGCCAGAGAAGTAACTTGTTGAAAGTCACATAGTGATGTGGAGCCAATCAAACCAAAGTAGGCTGTTTCCAGAGCCTGAGCACTAATTATAGTCTTTTGCTGCCTAAATGGCTAATTGTAGGTGCTAGCTCTATGGACTTCATGCTTTGCATAGGGAAAATAACAAACTGATTTTGCTAAGAGGGCTGTACCTTCAGAGCCTGCAAGAAAGTGTTGATGCAATACCTAGGGAAGGGAAACTACCAAGCTCTGTGACCCTCCTGACCTGAGGCCAACATGAGAGGGAGATGCATGGGCTTGAGCACAGGATGACAGCATCCTCTCTCCCTAGGCTTCAGCATGCTGTTCATGGAGTCACTCTGATTATCCACTCTTCATAGGAAGAACAGTGTCTTGAAAGTCTTCCAACTTCTAACCCCTGGACCAGAGAGATGGCTCCAGAGCTATTAAAGCAATAAGGCCCAACTTTGGAACTGCTTTTCCTCCAAAGCACATGTTTTCCCTCTGTGGGATATGATAACTGCACAGGGTAGGTGGGTCCCTCCTGGGAGCCTAGCACCGGAGACAGCAGTGAGTCCTGTCTGTTCCCTTTGCCAGAGGTATTCTATTAGTCTTGACTGTTTATGGGCTAGGAGAGAGCTCCCTTCATGGGCATCTGGCAAAGTAGAGGACTAACAAAAAACATCCGAAAGTACAGCATGCTGCTTCTGCTGTCTCCTGGCACTCAGAGCCTGCCATGTAGGCAGTCCTTGGCATCATTTTTGGGCAGAGACTGCCATTCTCTTGGCCAGGGTGCCAGAAGCCAAGGCCTCTTTTCTCCTGCCATCTCAAATCATCTCTCTACCCCCTCCACCATGTGTGTGTGTGTGTGTGTATGTGTGTGTGTGTGTATACACATATATAAATACAGGTGGGTTTCTTGTGTTTTTGCAGGTATCAAGCAAAATTCTCTATGGCAAGTGGTTCCTGGCCCTTTCCAGCAGGAAACATCCTCTAGCCATAGATATCTCATGGTATCATCCCATGGTCCCATGCTAAGCCAAACATTGTTTTAGTACTTGGTATAGAGATTCTTGATTTTGCCACCTGGATTGTCCATCTCTCCTTGGCCTGGTGCTGTGAATTTCCATTTTGTCTCTTCCTCTGCCTAACTAAGCTTCATCTGAGATACTTAGTCACAGCATTTTTTTCTACTGTGAATTAGATAGAGTAACAGCTACCATCTTTTCCTTGGGCAAGGCCATATTCATGGACCCTGAAGACTCCTCTTCCTGACCTCTAGACAGACCATACCATGGAGAGTTCTGCACCGAACTGTGGATGTGCAGGGCTTCACTCTAAAGCTAGGACTTGAATCACTGCCTACCTTACTTGTTTTTCTCCCCCTTTCAGTTCAGACCACTTTCTCTTTCTCTAGATAGGAAAAAAAGGATTAAGACTGTGGAAGAGACACATTGGCTGGGAGAGGACTAGTCCATGTCTTGTCCCCCTCCCTCTCCAGTCTTCCAAGTCCCACGTTCTCTCTTTCTAGAATTTCCCTGAAGAGGCTGAATGTACTGTCCTTTACCAGAGTGAAAAGCAGGGAGTTCCCATTTAATAGCTGTTTATAGACGATTAAAGTGACAGGAAATTCTCTGTTATGAAACCAAAACACACATTTCAACTTCAAGCTCTGTTGGGCTAGCTCATTTTGAGTCAGGAACTATTTCCATCCCTTTGGTATCTGTGTATTAGGATTTCAGCCAATTAGAAACCAGTCCAGTTAGAGCACGTCACCTTATCCCTCTATTGCTGAACCAAGAGAATATGGCAGATCTTTATCTGCTTATGGTCTGTTGGAGGCTGTGCCAAATCAGCAGTTCAGATGTCACTTAGAATAATAAAATAACCAAATCAGTCATTTCACCCTGTCACACCACTGCTGAACAGAGGGAATAAGGCAGATCTTGAGGTCATTTTATGCAGATGTTCTGTTTGAGGTTGGGCCAAATATGAAGTTCAAACAACAAAATCATTGTCTCTTATCAGTGTAGGAAGCTAGCTGAAATATGATTCCACCACATGTCATGATTTCCTAGGGAACAAGCAACCATTTCCGCACCCTAGAAAGGTAAACAGATCAAAGAAATAATTCCTTTAAAGTCCAAAAAGCAAATCAATGAGTTTGCTGGTGTTACTTAAAGGAATAGGGGCTACTTAAAGGTGGTAGCACTGAAAAGCCCATCTTAGCATGGGGCACATTTTGTGAAAGCTGCAATCCTCAAGCTTGCTACATGATGGGCAGGCAGCTTGTTTGCTGCTTACATAAACATGGGCAGGACCCTGCATACCTTACTGGTTTCCGAAATTTCTTGAGACTTGTAAGGTGTGAGTTCCTGAGTCTCCTTAGTCTCTGCCCTCCTCCTTGTGGGGTGGGGAGGATGCTTCCACTACGAACTTCCTGACTTGCTTGCGGCCTCTCTCCAGGATGAAATGTTTCAACTTGAGGAAACTGCTTCACAACACCAAGCTGTCATCTTGTGTTGAGAAGTTCCCATGCTTGCTTGAATTCTCAAGGACAGACATGACACAGGAAGGTTCAGACAGTTTCAAGACAATTTTAACCCCAGAATTGAAGAATCGCGTTCATAATTTTAAGTCACACTAGAATATGTTTGGAATTTATGTAAAAAAAAAAAAAAACTGAATAAAATGGACTGGTAACTTATAAATTGGTAGAAATTACTTGGAAGTCAGATATCTGATAAGGGTTTCATATCATTGATATGAAACCCTTGCAAATCACCAAGAACTCAATTCAGTTAAAAGCAGTGAAAAGAATTCAACAGATATTTTTCCAAAGAAGATACATAAAGAGACACAGAAAAATATGCTGATGACCATCAGTCATTAGGAAGATGTGAATCAAAACTACAGCGAGATGACACTTTACACATTGGTGGCTGAAATAAGAAAAACAATACAAAATGTTAGAAAGGGTCAGAAAAAAAATAAGAAAGGGGAGCCATTGTGGTTAGCAGTTTAGAGGTTCCTCAAAAAAAAAAAAAACAGATATAGGGAGCTAGGGAGATGGCTTATGCACACACACACACACACACACACACACACACACACACACACAGCATTGCCATATGACCTAGAAATCCTAGCCCTCAGTTTGTAGCTGAGAAAGCCAGAAGTTAGGATTCAAACATTGATATTCATATTTACCGATATTCATTGCAGCATTGCTGTGGCCAAAAGACAGAAACAACCCAGATGTTAGCAGATGAATAACAACAAATAGCCTGTGATAAACAATGCAGAATGGACTATATGATTCAGATACACAAGGAATTCTGGAGCATAGTATAATACAGATTGAGAAAAAAAATTAGAGATACATTTTACAATTGCAAATTGCTGACTTTGCTTCTGTAAACTTCCTTGCGTTAGACACTGACCCATCCCCTCCCTGGAAATAAGTAAAAAGTTTCAGAGTCCAGACGCCGGCCTTGGAACAAGGTCTGTAATTACAGATAAAAAAAAATAATACTAAGTCTCTGTTTAAAAATTCCCCAAATGGGACCCAAGATAAGGACCATCTGGCGAGTCCAGCAAACTAGGTCAAATGTCAGCCAATCACAAGCCTGTAACTATGCGAACTCCCCTCCAGAGTAACCACTCCCCCTAGATCTCCCCTGAGCCAACCAATTTACAACGAGTGTTACAAAATTTCCCGCGTAACAAAATGATGGCTGAAATATATGATGATTTTTAAATTGGGCCAAACTTGGGGCACCTGGTATCTTATGCTAATTTTGTAGTTTCTGCCTTTAAAAATGCTTGTAACTGCTGCTCAGGGCTCTCTGACTGACCAGGACAGAGAGCCCCCTTGCGCCAGTGCTGAATACATTCCTCTTACATGTTGCATCTGCTGGTTTGGAATCTTGGTTTCTGGGGGTGGAATCTTTGTTTCTGGGGGGGCCCTCAAAGTTTCCCTAGGGATCTGGGGTCTTTCACAGATGACACTGTATGAAGTAAGCCAGACAACAAAAGACCAAACTGTATGATTCTAGTTCCATGAAGGAATTAAAATGCAGAGAGAATGTGCCACCAAGGCCACCAGCTTCTGAAAGGTGTGGGTGTGTGCAGTTATTCCTTAGTAGATACAGAGAAGTGTTGAGAAAATGTGGCAATACAGACATGTTCTGAATATCACTGACATACCCACTTAACAGTGAACAAGATGGCAAGTTTCATTAAATATATTCTGCTACAAAAAAAAATCATGGAAAAATTACCATAAGAAAATAATAAATCTGGGGGCTGGAGAGATGGCTTAGAGATTAAGGGCATTGGCTGCTCTTCCAGAGGACCCAGAGGACCTGAGTTCAATTCCCAGCACCCACATGGTGTCTTACCACCATCTATAATTCGATCTGGTGCCTTCTTCTGGCATGTAGGCAGAACACTGCATACATAGTAAACAAATAAATCTTTAAAGAAAGAAAATAATAAATCTGAATAAATACTTGTAAATTTTTCTTCTATGATTCAACTGAACGTCAGTGTCAGAACTCAGGAGCTCATTTTCAGGCCCGGGCTTAATCCATCAGACCAGCCAGCCTTATCTCTCAGTTTATAGGATTCCTCTTCCCTTCAGTTCTGGGTTACAGAATGTTACTAAGTATTTAGTGACTAAAGAAATGTGATAAGGGACAATGAGAGGAAGAGACTTGTACATCTTGACGTCTGTCAGGCCCTGTACTTTAACGTTATTTATGGCACACCAATTCATCCTTGTGTGCCCAAGGGCAGCCACTGAGGAGGGCTGGGTAAACTTGCCCTTGGTGTCGGAAGCAAGTAGCAGCAGCTGGGTTGGAACTCAGATTTGCTGGACTCTAAGCTCTCTTGCCTTGCACAGCTCCTGTTCATGTCTCTCCTCATTTCCTTAGAATACTGCTTTCCATATTGTCATCAGGAACCAGGTGTATCTTCAACAGAGGAGAGCTCCCTTGGAATCCCATGTCAAACAAGGCTATTCATCTTCCTGGTAGGAGCAAGGCTCAGACCACACTGCACCAGCTCTACACCTGGCAGAAGGGCCACCCTGGGGCTGTCTGTAAGTGTGACAACTAGACTAGACGGTGCCAGACACAAGAAGCAAAAGGACACTGGGATCAGTGAGGCCAGGATTCAGGCAGCAGGTGACCCTGTTTTATATAGGTCACCACATAAGACAGTGTTCAGGTCTGTCAACATTCAGGCCCAGCTCTGAATGTTAGCAGTATATTCAGAGCTCTTGCTAGCTCATTCTGGGGTGGGACATGATCAAGAGGGTCACAGAAGGCCCCAGGAAGCCAGACCCAGTCCTGCTCTGCTATAGTAAGTATAGCTGAGTGGGAGGATGGGATAAGGAAAGTGGAGGTGATGGAGACTTCCTCCAAGGACCAGGATCTGGCCTTGTGGACTGCTGCCCAGATAGGCTGCCCCAGATTTCTGCTCTCTGCTGCTTCTTTTGAGACCTAGTTGATGAATCTTCTCTTCCCTCTGAGAATGCAAGGCTTGTTCCTGCATTCATAAAAGCTTTATTATCTCTGCATTTGGGGAACCAGTGTGTTTCCAGATCGGCATAAGGAGCCAAGCAACTTGGAAAAATGAGTCATTCCACAGAGTGTTCAGGTCATTACAAAGCAGTTCACTCTGCCTTCATTCACTTTGGCAGGTGCAGTCTTAATGCACCTTGCAGTCCACTGCCCATTAATGCCGCTAAGGAGGATTTGCAAACTATTTAAAGTCAGCTCTCTTCCTCCTTGGGCTCATCCCCTGCGGTGCAGGCCAGTTTCTGGGATGAGGCTGGATCAATAAACACACTCTTTCTGTCTGTTGAGACTTTCTGTCTTCCAATTAGAAGCAAAGAACAAAACATGCTCCTTTATTATAGAGACAGCAGTCAATTCTGGCTCAGTGTGGAGTAGGAAATGCTGATTTTTCAGATGTTTGTGTAACACAAACAACAAAGTGTCACTTGGAAAGCAACAGGATTTTTCCTAGCCAAACTACATACAAATGGGTTCTTCCAGTGTTGAAAGGAAGGTAGAAGTGAGCAGGAATTGAAGTCCTCAGGGACCGTGGTATTAGCTCTCTCAGGCCTGAGTGTGTGCAAGCTGCAGCCTGGCAACCTGCCAGCCAGTGTCCTGACTGGAAATTATTAAAACCCTGGTTGGCCCAGGTGAGATATGAAATCCCCACTAGTTCTGAATCCTTTGCCTGTGGGAGACTGAGGTACACACACCAAAATCAGGCAGCTGCCCACAAGCCTCTCCACTGCACACTGAAGAAGCAGGGCTGTGGGCTCTCCATACACAGGAACACCATACTCAGGCCTTACTTCTCAGAAGGCAATGCTTTGGACTCTTGAGGAAAAAAAAATTTCAGGTAGTATCTTGATCTAAGGCTAAAAGTTCATTCCCAACATCAACACACTGCTAGGGAGGAGCGGGGGGACACAAGAGGTGTCAATCAGGAGGACTGAGTTTTATTGAACCCTGCACATTCTCAACTAATTACCACCTGTCCCTGCTTTTTTTTTTTTTTTTTTTTTCTTTTTGATGGGAAACAATTCAAAACAAAAACCCTTTGTGGTTTTTTTCACTTGCAAGGGTCTAAAATGTGAAGGTATGTGACATGTGGAGGAATTACCCCTGAGCCTCCAGGATGTATTCAAATGGCCAAGAACACACATTGTCCCAACAGGGACACATCTGCAAGAAGCCAATGAGCACAGGGAACTTCTCATTTTTCAAGTTCTCATTTCCACCTATGAGTGGGTTCTTGCTTCTCTTTGGTTCTAGGGCAATTCTTTCTGATAATTTCTAAAACCTGATCTAGGGATGGAAGCTGAAGTCATTCCCAGGAAGTTTTCTGAGGTATGCCTCCTTCCTTCTTCTAGCTCAGGATTCTACCTGCCTCAGCCATGAGCACCTTCAGTTTGCTCTTAGTTTATCATAAAGTTAATATGTCTGTGTCCACCCTACATTTGAGGATTGAACATATGCTTTATTGTATAAAAGAAGATAATATTGTTGATGATTTTAATATTCTTAATATGTAGAAGTTACTAAAGGGAGGATCTATAAATTTTTAATGTGACTTTGAAATTTAAACACCAACCAGAAACTATTTTATTCAACTCACTCACAGTATCCTAAATAAGAGAGCTATAGTTGAGAATTTGACTACACTGGACACTTGTCTTTTTGATTCCTCAGGCTATCATTAGATAATGTGTACTATTGCCATCCCCATTTCACAGACAAGGAAACTAAGGGACAAAGAGGTGAGGAAATTTGTCCAGGTTTATGCAGCCTGTAATCATCAAAGCAGTATTAAAAATGCAATATCAGTGTTCAAATTTTTATCATCTTCTACTCCTCTTCACCAATTACCATCTCTTTGGAATAAGTCAGTGTCGAGTGCTTGCATGGCTTGCGTCCTTGACTAAGAGTGGTGAGGTAATGAAGAAAGGACAGACACTAAAGACACATGGACACAGAAGAACTGAAGTCAGATGGGCTGTGTGTACTCTGGTGGAGTGATACAAACCATACCCAAACTGGTACTTGAGTTTGTTTATTATGTGCAGCATAGGGGAGTAGTTAGCTAGCCTCATGGGAGGTCTTTGTAGGCAACAGTCTCAGGCTGTAAACAGGAAGAAGAAGCTGCAGTTGCTGGCTTTTGCACACACTGATCAATTGTTAGTAAACACTTCTACTTGCATATACTGCCAGCATCAGCACTTGACCAGAAGAAGGTTTTGCCATTCCTCTAAGCCTCCTGAAGTCTTTGCCATTCTCCATGGGTTTGGAGCATCGGGTCCTTGACATGGTTATGCCCGTGTCAAACAATGTACATTCACTGAGGACTTCATCTGCTCTTTACACAATCAGTCGAGGTTTCCTCAGCTCCCCACAGATCAGCCTTCCTCCTCTGTGGTGTTCTGTGCCCCAAACTCTCCTCCACTAACCTTTGCCCCTTCACTGGTCACTTGGCTTTGTCTTTGCCTCTTTGCATCTTGGTTGCTCTCTTCTAACTCTACCTCAAGCACTGTTCATCAGGTGACTTCCTTGATGGAAGGCCTTGGGTTACCATAGTTGTTCCTCCAGCATTTCTCTCTCTCTCTCTCTCTCTCTCTCTCTCTCTCTCTCTCTCTCTCTCTCTCTCTCTGTGTGTGTGTGTGTGTATGTGTGTGTGTGTGTGTGTGTGTGTGTTTTAAAAATTCTACCCAGCAAATAATCAGCCATGTACTCTGAGAGACAGAAGAATTCAGCTTATGCATTAATGTTTTGGCAAGTTCCAGGAACCTCCCCTCCCCCTGCAACAATTTCTCAGAGGTTTTATAGGTCAGGTGTGGCTACCTTTGGGTGGTTTCCAAGTCCCATTCCCTCCAAAAGAAATTTTGATCGCAGTTATGAGTGCTTACAAGAATAGAAACTGCAGGAACCATCATTGGGAGGTAGATGATTTGCAGGTAGCAATATATAAAGCATATAACATTTGCAAGTATCAATTTAAAAACTCCCTTCCTTCGCATATAGCATCTGAAGTATGGCCTTTGACCAGATAGCTGGTAACCACTTCTTAAGGCAGTTTCTTATAATTGTCTGCCTTCTCAAGTTATAGGGTAGGGATTTTAACAAGCAGCAGACATTGGCACACTTAGGTAAAACTTCAAGTCGTTCCACTTTTACACAGTCCTACAGTTTGTAAGCAAAAGTTTCTATCAGACTATCTTAACACAGTATAGTAATTTGATTTTCCTACTTAAGAGTAAAAAGTAGATATTTCTGTTATCTCCTCTTCATGGGCACACTGTCCTCACACAGGAAAAAGCCAGAGAAAGACAGGAAGTATCTTCCTAAACCACTCTCCACCTTATTTCTGGAGATAGTATTTCTCACTAAACATGAATGAAGCTTGCTGTTTTTCCATTAGGCTGGTCAGTAAGCTCCTAGAATACAGCTATCCCTGCCCTCACCCCAAATCCATACTACTCTGCAGGTACTATTGCCCTCTGCTGGCTCTGTCACCCTCTGCAGGCTCTATCATCCTCTGCAGGTGCTATTGCCCTTTTCAGATGCTATCGCCCTCTGCAGGCACAATTGCCCTCTGTAGGAGCTACCACCTTCTGCAGGCATGCTTACTCCTCCAGGATACCCTGTGCTCAACAACTAAGTCCTCTCTGGTTTGATCACCTCTGCAGAGAAGCCCTCCTGACTGCTCAAGGGAGCAGCCTCTTTCTAACAGTATTCTGCTTTCTTCCTTGCTTCAGTCCCAATCCCCGCAATCACAGAACACTGGCTCATGTGTGCAGTTTTAATTGCCTTTACTGGAGTGCAAATTCACTGAAAGCAGCAGAATATGGTCCTGACTTGTTTTCTGTGGATGTAGAAAGGGTGGCCAAGGCTGGCTGGGTTAGTGTTCATCATGCAAAGTTCAGGGGAGCAAGAGCAGGCATGTGCGTTCTCACTGATCATGGCATGCTAGAGTCGCACATGGGGCTCCAGCTATGTAGAGGTCATATTCTAATAGGAAGACCCTGACTTTCAGGATGTGTGGACTTAAAATTTTTGTGACAATTAGATATCATGAGAAATATGTAGTTTCCCTCTGTTCCCAGCTCCTAAGAAATAACTCTTAAGTCCTCATAGATAGTGGTGCTAGGAGCCTCTTCTGTTCTAATATTTCATGTTTGATAGGTTCCTGAAACAGAATTCCTAAGACTTTTGGAATATCCTGATGTTAGGAACATTGGACACAGAGCTCCTGAGTCCCTTGGAATTCCTTCTGAAGTAAGAGCATCTTTTTTTTTTCCATGACGTGACTCTCCGTGGCTTCCTGCACAGTCTGGGATAAGGGCTCTAAGTTAGCCTGCTTTTTTCTTTTGTCACAAAATACCTGAGAATAACACTTTGAAAGAAGACAGGTTGATTTTGGCCCACACTTTCAGAGGTTTTAGCCCTATTGGGGCTTGAGGAGAGAAGTGACATAGGCATGTAGGGAAGGTGTCTGCACATTTCATGGCAGCCAGAAAGCAGGAGAGAAGACCTGTACAATCCCAGAAACCTGATTCCTCTAAGCAGTCTGCACCTTCTAACAGCCCACTCTATATGACCTCATCAGTAGATCAAACCACTGATGAGGTCAGCACTTTTGTGCTCCAACCACTTCTCAATAATATTATCACCAGCCCATGGAAAACCAAGCCCTCAACCCACGAGCCTTTGGGATACTCATATCTAAGCCATAATAGGCTAGTTACCAAGGGAACTAACATGATAGGAAGTTTGGAACTTTCAGTCCCTTCTCTATAGGCAAGTGAAAAGGGCCAAAAGTTAAGTTGATTATCCATGACCAAATAGTTAATCAACCAGGCCTCCCTCACAAAGCTCTTATTGAAAACTAAATAAATAAACTAAAGGGCAAATGTAGAGTGATGCCTGATGCACAAATATGAGAAGGTATCTGGAATGTAGGGCACCAGGGAAGGCATAGCAGCTCAGCATGCCTTCTTACAGTGGTCCTATACATCTTCTCTGCCTGACTCTTCATCTGTATCCTTCACTTAATATAAGAGTGAATTTCTCAGGTCTGTTTCCCTGAGTTCAGAGAGACATTCTAGTAAATTAATTGAATCAAAGGAAGATATGACTGGAAATCTCAATTTATAGCTGGTCAACCATACACACATGACAACTTAGTATGAATCATGGGGGCAGTCCCAAATGCCTGAGATCACCACATCTAAGAGGCAGGCCTCACACCCAGGATTAGTTAGGCAGTACAGTTTGTGTGTGTGTGTGTGTGTGTGTGTGTGTGTGTGTGTGTGTGTGTGTGTATGTGTGTGTGTGTACTTTTCCTTTGTTTCCTTTTGGAGTTTTCCTTTTCATCTTATCTGTCTTTTGCTTATTTGTTTTGATTTTCCATTTTTCGTGGAGTTTTTTTTCCTGTTTTTATTTTGAAAAAGAGATTCAAAGTACATCAAGTTGGGTAGGAAGGGATGTGGAAAGGATCTGTGAGGAGTTGGGGAAGGAGAAATATCATCAAAATATATCATATAAAAAAATCCCCATTTAAAAAATTAGTTGGATCTATTTCCTGTGCAGAAGTCAGTCCCAAAGGGAGGATTATTGGCTGCTGTCCCTTGAGATCTAGCAGTTGGGCTGAGAAACCGCAGAGTGAGAAATAAGTCATATGAAATAAGTGACAACCTGTCACAGCCCAAATGAGTGGCTGCTAATGAGCAATATCTGTCTTTGCTGGAGAGAAGAGACTTCAACAAGCTCAGTGGCCAATAGGCAGAGCAGGAAAAGTTGCTGGTGGAGTTTCTCATGCTCCTTAGTCCAGACATTCTGCTGTGATTTCTTGGGAACTGGAGACACATGAAAGCTGCATTTGATTCAGGGACTGACCACACATACAACACCAATTCCATGCAAGTGTACTTGAGCTAAATTCTCACTAACTAGAAATGCTGTGTGATGCTAATGTCACAGCATGGCATTGTTCATGTGTCTGACAATGATGGTATAAATAGACCTATGGGACTACCAAGCACCTGAAGACACAGCACTTAAGGATTTTATAAAGCATGTAATACTTGTTAATGTAGGGATATCACAAGCAAGTATTTATTATATGACATTATTATGCATTATGTTAGAGTGTTCCTAATATTCATATTTTTTAAACCTTCCTGTAGAGCCACGTGTGATGGCACACACTGATAATCCCAGCTTTTGGGAAGTTGAGGCAGGATGATCATGAGTTCACCCTCAGCCTAGGCTGCATAGAAAGACATTGTCTTTAAAAGAGAGATTTACATAAGATGAGTGTCCTGTATTGTCTAGATTTTGTGAATATATTCTATATATTAACTGCACAGGGATAAAATCAAGACATTTCTTAGAATGGATCCCGACTGATAAGCATCACATGACCACATTTGGTGACAAGGATCTGGAATGTCGTAGTATTTTGAAGCTGAAGTGACTCTCAAATCCATGTGACCCAGCTTCTACCTTCAAAAACTGAGAAACTGAGTCTTAGAGAGAAACTCCAATCTGTTTAGACCTTCAGCTCTTAGAACAAATTGAAGCACAAAAGTAAAAACTCTACAGACCATAACATGTGAGTAACTTCAGGACCTTGTTAAAATATAAATTCTGATTCAGTAGATGTGAGGTAGGATATGATGATATGTTTTTGGTAACCCCCCAGGTGATGTCACCACAGCTGATTCACATTCAAGTCAAAGGGCAATGGAAATTTAGATTTGATAGAGCAAACTGTGAGGTAATCATAAAGCTAATCCCTTAAAGCTAACCATGAAGATGGAGCTCTTTAGAGGAGCCCTCACTGTAGGAGGCTGAAATAAAACTGCATTGATATGTTGTAGAATATTTATTTACACTGTGTGAAGATGTGTCATTGTGGTTGGTTTGATAAAGAGCTGAATGGCCAATTTCTAGGCAGGAGAGAATAGGTGGGACTTCAGGGGAAAGAGAGGAACTCCGAATAAATTTAGGCATGAGAGAGATACCAGCGAGACATGGAGGGTCAAACAGAAGAGTAGAAAGGCAAAAAGCTACATGGCAGAATGTAGATTAATAGAAACAGCTTAATTTGGGTTATAAGAGCTGGTTTGGAACAATCCTGAGCTAAATGCCAAGCTTTCATAATTAATAATAATAATCAGTATTTCTGCTGGCAGCCGAAAAGAAAGTCCAACTATACAGATGATGCTTAAAAAAAAAAAATCCCCTTGACTGTTTTGCATGATCATGCAAAACATTAAAATGTTACCCTTCTCCTACATGCTCTGCAGTAAAAGCATGGGCAGTGTTTCCTATTGATCCTGGGTGGTAGACTTGTCCCAGGGGATCATGTGTGAGCAAGGAGGACAGGAAGTACTTTTCCCAGGTATTTCTTCTCATTTCTGACCATGCCCACACCTAAAAGTCTTACAATGGTTTCTGCGAAAAGCCAAGACAATGGTGCCATTGTCTTCCGTGAATTCCTCATGTTCTAGGGATAGGTCCACATGGTTAAACTTAGTAGGTCACAAAACAAAAGCAAGTAAGCAAACAGAGCAAACCATAAAAGTGAAAAGGAACTTGGTCTGAAGGGGAATTGGCAGGGGTGGAGTGAGATAATAGAGAATGAAGGGGTGAAGATGATCAGAATGCATTATATATATGAAATTATCAAAGAATAAATTACAATAAAAATAAATTTTAAAATTGTTTATTAATCCCTGCCAAACCTCAACCAGAATCTGAATGAAAGGCAATTTGGAAGAGGTGCCTTTACACCAGGAAACACAGATGTAGGATGACTCAATGAACCAGTCAAGGGACCACATTGCTTGCAGCTTAAACCTTTGTCCCCAAGTTTGACATCCAACTATTGGAACCTGCCCTTCCAAGGCAAAAGCAGGATCATGTTCTTCCCCCTGCCTTTCCTGAAGCGAGTCTGAGTTTCCAGCTGGCACAACTGTTCTCTTCTATGCTTTACATGACAGCAGCTCTTCCAACTCACCTATCTTGAGCCCCATAAACACACTGCCTCTTGGCACCAGAACTCTGAAGAGGAGCATACTCAGGGTGTGAGCTGCCATCCTGGTACTTTGGGTTGACAGTTCTGTGTACTAAGGGACAGGTAGGTAGCAGTATCTCTCCTTTGCACACACCATTTATCAGTTGCAACACACCCTCTCCCAAATCACAACAGTGAAAATATCTCAAGGAATATCCAAAAGTGGAGTGTGTGGATGTACATTATCCTTGGTTGAGATCATTATCAGTTCCCTATAACTGAACTGCAGACATTGAAATTCTTGTTGTTGTCCTTCTAGGCTGTGAGGCCTGGGACACTTCACTTATCTCCAGATGCCAGTTCTCTCAGTTCTCCAAAGATGAGATGACACAATGATATCATTTGTATTAATACTGTTACTATTTTCCAAGATTGGCCATTGGGAGGATTACATGTTTAATTTCCATGTCGTTCCCAGAGCAATGACCAGACAGAATAAGGACCTATGAACTATCTTCTGTGACTTGTATCTGTCTATCACTGTCACCAAATGTGATACAGACCTGTCACTCAAACTACAAAGTGTGTGGGGCCAGTTTGCCGATTTTACAAATCTCAGCATGGAAGCACCTAAGTTCTTAGTCTTTATTACCCAAGAGCAAGGGAAGGGACCAGCATAGGGAATTTTTTCCTTTTAAGTTCAAAGGACACAGTGAGAAAGTGCATAGAAGTGTGAGCTGAATCTCTCAGAAGCCCAATGTGAGAGCTTCTCCTCAGATCTCAGATTTATATGTAGCTTCACTAAAAAGGCAGATGGATCATCTTCCCCAGCTCCAGAGTGTAGCTGAAATATTTCTCTATTTTGGGCAGTAGACAAGAGTTGAATGATAGCACCCCTTGCATTTCTGAGATGAGTGGGTCATGGTTGGGGCCAGGAACCAGCAAGAAATACTCAGAAGAATGCTCAAACTCCCCTTCTAATCTCCCACCTTCAGTCTGCCTGTCTCTGTCTCTCACATGTATTCTCTCTTAGAAGAAGCCAAAAGCAGAGACTATCTAAATCAGTGGTTCTTAACTATCCTAATGCTGCGATTCTTTAACACAGTTAATTCCTCAAGTTGTGACCACCCAATCAAAAATTATTTTCATTGCTACTTCATAACTGTAATTTTGTCACTGATATGAATTTCAATGCAAATATTTGTGTTTTCTGATGTGTAACAAGTCTTTCTCTGTCTTGCCAGCCAGCTCCCAAATAATTACATGGAGACTTACTATTAATTAATGAAAGCTTGGCCTTTAGCTTAGGCTTGTTTTTAACAAGCTCTTATAACTTAAATTACCCCATATTTTTAATTTACATTCTACCACATGGCTTTTACCCTCTATCCCATTCTATGTATCTCTCTCATGCTAGATTAAACTCCTACTTCCTCCCTCCCTTCCCAGAAGTACTGCCTATTCCTTTTGCCTAGCTGTTGGCCATTCAGCTTTTTATTAAACCAATCACAGCAATATAGATTCACACAATGTACAAATATCCCACAATATCAATGGTCTTAGGTGACCACTGTGAAGGGGTCATTCGACTACCAAAGGGGTCATGACCTACAGGTTGAGAACTACTAATCAAGATACTTATTTTGTTTTGCTAACCCTACCATTGATCTGATAAACCCGACTTTCACCAGTTTGTTCTGAACTTTGCTTTTCTCAAATGGGAAAAGCATTCTAAGTCATTTTTAGTTTTTCATGAATTTGTTTTCATTTGGCTTCTAGAATCAGTGAGGGACAGGGTAGCTAGAGTGCTGGTATTTAGGGCAGTCTTACAGTTAGAAGACATTAGTGAGTTTAGCCCTAAGCTTCTTGTCCCTCAATGCAGAAGCAATAACATAGCTGATGCTTCTATGTTCCTCACAAAAGCCTGCTCTCTATAAAGCATTTTCACATGCTGTGACACCCACTCCAGCTTAGAGCAGGGATTTAGGGGCTGAAACATGAGACTAGAAACACTGCCTGGCAGCATCTCCATTCAAGGCAAGATGGAAGGCCTAGGGGGGTCACAAGGGAGCCTGGAAAAATCAACACAATGCCTGAATGTATTTTCTAGATGAGCATAGTAAAAAGAAAAAAAAAACAAAAAAACAAAAAAACAAAAAAACAGGGTTTAAGGAAGATAATGACCTGAGAAACCTATCAGCACAATAAAAACGAGATTGCCAAGCTTCCATTGCAGGTTGGAGGTTAGGCAAATTCCTATACATAACAAACAAGTAATTTAAATGCCTTGTGGACAGCCTCTGAGGCATCATTTGAAGTACCACCTTGAATTTATTTCGCAGCAGTTACCATGCCAACGGGAGGACTGTATTCCAAAGGGTAAATGGATACCACAGGCACCTAAGCCTAGCAACCCTCTTGCTTTCTCACTGCTCCTGGCTGTGCCTTGTCTCTTCTCACACCCTGGATACTCTCCAACCTTATCTCTAGGTTAAAGCATCCTGTGTATTGAATCCTTCCTGTTTTGAACATGCTCTTGAGTATCCCTTGTGGAATCTTGAGCCAGATTGCATCACCTCATTCCAGCATGATGGGGAGTTTCAGGTAACTTTCAGCCCACTGCCTGAAGACAGAAGGTGGTGTGAAAAACTGAGATGTGAATAAAAAAAAGAAAAAAAAGAAAAAAAAGGTATCTACAACACTATACTTAATGCACAATAGGGCTTTCAGGTCATTGTTAACACATTGTACAATACATCTTCCCATCAACAGAGTGTCATTAGTGTGTGCTAGTAAACCTTCAAAAGCCCATTTCCAAAAGTGTATCTGGATACATGCATTATAAGTCTTTCACAAATTTTATGGATAGAAAAGCTTGTAAAAGCTTATAGCACAGAAATAATAAAGAACTAGAAAAATCTTTATTTGGTTTCCTTGGTATTTGTGGAACTCTTGTGTCTGTATCCATTTAACCTTGACAAAACAGAGTTCTAGTAAACAGGTCATTTGAAAGAGTAAATCTGCATTATTAGCAGTGGGGAGTCAAGCCCCAACCTCGTCCTTGTCACTTTCCTGGTGTAAATGCTTCTGTCATGGCCTAGTCCAGGCTGGAAAAAGATTGTCAATGGTTAAGGAATTAAGATTTGGCAGTGGCATAACAACTTGTTGCACACTGCACTTCAATATCATTATACCGTGTGCATTTCCTAAAAGATTCTATTATGTAGTGGATAGGAATAGCCTGGACTCAAATGCACTCAAAGGGGAAGACAAAGCACAGAGAAGACAATGGGTGACGACTCATATGGCCATGCTTCAGACTAGTTTATTTCTACGTCTAGTTTCCAAGCAAAGCTGTGTTTAATGTTCCTGCAGTTTTCAGTGTGTGCACCAGTAGGAGCTGGTTATACTGCACTGTCATACCAGTGCTTGGGAGAGAAGCAGCTGTCTGACTCACAGCTCCATGGCTCTGTGCCAAGGGACTTTCCGATAAGTGTATTCTCTTTTCACAGGTCTCCTCACCTGCCTGACCACACTCATCCATGTTCCCCCATTTCTTTCTTTGTCTTTCCTTCCTTTTTACTTCTCCAATTACAATCCTGCCTGCATCTTTGCCACCTACTCCTTGGACCACCTGAAGGACCTTTAAATTATTATTAATTTTTTTCTTCTAACTCTTCTTACATCTCTCTTACTTTGCTTCCCACATTCATTCTCTTCACATGTTCTTCCAGTCAGCTTTTTAATTGAAAGCTTTCACTGGTCCTTTAATAACTTCAGTATTCAATTCCAGATCCTTGGACATTCTAAATAGGGATGGCGACAATGGTTTGCAGAACAATAGGTATGCACTCGATTCCATGGAACTGCACACTTGAAAATGGTGACCATGCTTGCTTTAGGCTAGGCACATTTTACTGGAATTTTAAAAATCATCAAAAAGACAAGCGTGGTCCCATATAATCTGCCCTGTCTTTGAACTTAATCAATTTATCTTTCATTTCTCGTATTACCACTGACTAGTTATCCTCACTGCCATAGACTGAATGTTCTAACCCTGAGCTCTAGGGTTGGAATATAATCCCCAAAGGATGCTATCAGGAGGCAAGGTAATAAGACTTTGCAACTGAACTCTCATGAATGGCATTCAGGCCCTTGTGAAAAGCTTCAGAGAGCTTCGCTGGCTTTTCTGTGCTATGAGAACACCGCCAGAGGACACTGCCTGTGTATGAACCAGGAAACACACCCTCTCTAGAAGCTGACTTGCACTCTCTACACTTTACAACTCAGAATAAATCTCTGTTGTTTTTAAGCTACACTCTCTATGGCAGTTTGTTACAGCAATTGGTAGGGACAAACTCAGACATATACTGGTCATTGCAACATGCTGGACATGATGCTGAGCTGTCTACATTAACTGTCTATACTTAACTAGATAAAGTAAACAATATTTCCATTACCCTTTTGCTAATGAGAAAACTGAGTGATAAATACCCAAGAAAAATCACATATTCCAGGATATTGATGAAACAGGATCTTCAGACTGAAAGCCTCTGTCTGAGTCCTCACCCCGAGGGTCTCAGTTGAACTGCTGCTTAGTTCCTGTCTCCTCATGCCTCATATACCATTCTCCACCCAGCCATGTCACTTCCTGGGATTAAAGTTGTGTGTGCTTCCCAAGCAAAGGCATGAGAACTCAGGTACTGGGATTAAAGGTGTGTGCCACCACTGCCTGACTCTGTTCCCAGTGTGGCCTTGAACTCAGAGATCCAGACGGATCTCTGTCTCTGGAGTGATAGGATTAAGAGTTTGTGCCACTACCGGCTGGCCTCTATGTCTAATCTAGTGGCTGGCTTTGTCCTCTGATCCCTTTTTTTTCCCATGTATTTTTGTCCTTTTCACTTCACACTACCGTAGGCTCTGATTCCTACAAAACCTTCTTTATCAGACCTAGAGCCATGGTCTTTAGCTTGCCATTCTGAGTTTTAAAAATCTACCACTTTAGTATATTCTGTTTAATATTATTTTACTTTACAAATCATGCTGCTATTACATTTTGAAATACATTGCAATATTTTGGTATGTGATATAATATAGAATGATTAAATCCATATGTTTCATATTAATTAAGAATATCATTTATCATAATTACTGAATTTCTTGGAATCTTCTTACATTCTGTGCCTGGGACATGTATCTCCCTTCTTCCACCTCAGTCCTTGCCGTAATACTCTGTCAGCCAGGAAGAAAGGCCAAGGTCCATACCTCTTCACTCATCTCTTCTATTGACTACCAGCCACCATATGTGACAATGTTAGCCTTCATGCTGGCTTTGTCACAGGAAAATGTGGCTATTTGGGTACATGAGAAAATCCTTTCAAAATGTGTGTGTGTGTGTGTGTGTGTGTGTGTGTGTGTGTGTGTGTACCATTTATGTGTAGAGGTCATAGAACAGCTAGTGAAAATTGGTTCTCTCCTTCACCACATGTATCCTAGGCATTGAGCTCAGGTCTTCGGGATTGGAGTCAAATGCCTTTACCTGTTCAGCCTTATCACCAGCCCCCTGGGAACATTTTAAAGAAGGGGAAGTATTTTGTTATTGTTACTGCCACCAGATGTTTCCAGAAGCTAAATTATGTCTTCATAGGCTAATGGTTATTGAGATATCTGGTTATCATTATGACAATAGGAAAAGGGTTCAGCCTTCCAAACCAGTCTTTGTTTCCTTTTTTCTTTTGTATGAGAGGAAGGCTAGAGAAAAATTCATCTGCTGACTCAGATAGTGATCACATAAAACTCACATGTATTTGAAAGTACAGGTAAAGAGACACCTTGCAGAATCATATCAAAACCCACCACTGTGATCAGGTTCAAATTAACATGTGGCATGGGAACCTCAACAAAGGAAATCAACATGTAAACAAGCAAAGGAAATTATAAGAGAATGGAATATCCTCTATGGATACTTTTGCAATATAAGGCGACATAAAAGATTTGCAAAATCCTGTCTCCATCCTAGTCCCAACCCCAATGACAAGGCTATTCTTTTTAATGAAATGATCTATACCAGCCAACAAAGTACCACAATGGAAAAGCCAGTGATGTAACAGAGAAGATAGTTAGCATCTCAAGAACTGTAAATATTCTTATTGAAACTATGAAATAAATGTGTTCAAATTGTCAAAGATAAGGATATCATAAAAACTCTAGAAAATGATTAGGACATTATTTTTAAAAGATGATGATATATAAGAGAACCCAGTATAATATTGACAACAGATTTTATAATCATACACTTATGACTTCTATCATAGGTTAAACAAAACACATTAGATATGCTTACAAAAGAAGTTAAGGGTAGCTAGCTGGGTATGAAGAAAGCACCCACAATGCAGTGCACCTCTAGAGCAATCAGGAGAACAAAGAAAGAGGCTGACAAGCTCAACTCAACATTCCGTCAGTGCTCTGCAAGGAATTCCAGGAAGAGCCCTTTTCAACAGGCAAAGTTAGAGTGAACACACACATTCAGTGTGTGAATACATGATCAGATCAATTCAAACCTGGATCATTTTTTTGCTTGGTTGACTTTTTTGTTTGTTTGTTTTTTGTTTTTTTGAGATAAGGCTTCTCTGTGCAGTTTTGTTGCCTGTCCTGGATCTCGCTCCATAGACCAGCCTGGCCTCAAACTCACACAGATCCACCTGGCTCTGCCTCCCATGGATTAAAGGCATGTGCCACCACTGCTTAGCAGCTTGATTGAATTTTTTAAAAAATTATTGTAAGAAATTCTTTTCTGCAGTTGACTGAGTCTCTAGGTAAACCCCAACTTTGTTTCTACAGCAGTGACCCTCTTTCTTGAGAACATCATGACCCTGACCCCAAGGCAAGGAGAATCAACTTCAGCCAATCTGTAGGCACCAAAATCATATTCAGGAAGGCACAACATCAATTTGTGTTTTAAATGCTGTTCAGGGCAGTGTCCTATAAAATGCAAACCTCTATACAGCATCAGCAATGTGACATCACCAGGGGTTTAACAACTAGTAATTATTAGCATGCTTGCTGTTCTGCTAAGTATGCTATAAGCCTGTTTCCATTTAATCTTTATTATAATCTTTTAATACATGTGCATGTATTTAAATATGTATATTAAATATTAATGATTAAATGGAGATAGAAAATGGAAATATTTTGCCCAGGGTCTAAGAGAATATTGGAATAGAAATAGAGATGACTATTCAACTTGCAGAATTCTAACGAAAATAGACTAAGACACTGTGTAATGCAAGCATGCAGAACTCATTGGGAACAGGGACACTTCCTGGACACCCATGCACTACCTTTGAACACTGCCACTCTGAATCAAGAAGGGTATCTAGTGAAGGTTGGTCTTGCTGATAGCCAGTGACCTGGATTTGAGGGTCAGCGTGGACTTCTGGGAGCCAAGGATAGAGCCCTTCAAAGCAGAGAACAAAGGAGTTCCTTTGTCAGGACAGTTGTATGGCTGGTACAAACATATTAGCAATCTGATTTGAGAGGTTCATAAATATTATTCGGCAATGAAAGGGAAAGAAAGCTTGTTTATTTTGAGCACGAAATGCATCACATTCATTTTTTTAAAATGTCAGGCATATGTATGTAAGATGTGCCTGTTTCTCTAGCAATATGTGTTTCAAATACAATATGGAATTAAAAATAAATTGCTAATGGAGCTACAAGTGAATGAATCAGAAATAGTCAGGAAAATCAACGACAGAGAAGCTCAGCGAGCTTTAATCCCCTCAGTAGAGCCCAGCAGTTCTACACGAGCCCATGTGGGCTCCTCAGTGCAGGCGACAGCGGGCACTTGTTTTTTCAATATTCTCTCTCCACACATACAATAAGGACCATTTTGAAGTTAGTACTTTTGGCAAGCCTCCTATTTTTCACTGTAGAAAAACCCAATTTATTTTTTGTTCAAAGTAAAGTAGAATCGCAGCCATCTCGGAGAGAACTGATGCAAACATTGGCAAAACTTTCAGATAAAAGAGATCAAATTGTTTTCCAAGAATAAATAAATAAATAAATAAATTCCATTTTATTTCTCTAACAGAGGCTTGGAGAAAACCGAGTGGGGGCTGGGTGATGAGAGGCCTCTGACATTTTTTCTTAGAGCAGATGAACCTTTTAAAACAGCAAGTCAGCATTATAATCATCGGGCTGGGCTGTCTGAAGCCAAGTATTTAACTTCCAGCTTGATTTCCATCTCTTCCACCGTTCCATGATGCTGGTTCCTGTGCTGACAGAAACGTATTTCCAGCTGTTGAAAAAGCCCTCAGGCATTCAAGGCCACCTTCCAGTTGCCCTTTGTGGGGTAACATAATCAATGTTTTTAAAGTTCTTTCTTTTTGTGTGAGTTGCCCACATGCTTGGGTGAGGATTGTATTTTAAACTCCACTGAAAGTAATTGAATTAGTTTGCCCTTACATTTCTGGTCACTCCCCTGTCTGTGGATTCCGGCTTCCCACTGGAGACTCTGCTTTCCTAATGTGGCTTTGAGATGTGTACTCAGATGGCAGGGCAGTAAATTACTAGTTTGGAGGGAAATGGAAGTAGACAAAAATTTAAATGTCATTCTTAAGGCTTCTCTTCAACTTAAGTTTCTAAAGAAATGTCAAGGGCTCTGTACCCACTCCCAGTTATCATATTTCAATATTTCTCAGTTCACCATGACCTCTGCTTCCTTTCCAAGAAAGGTTTTAGTATACAGTGCTTAGAATTTTTATTTTTTCATTACCAGCATATGATTACAGCCCAGAACTGCAGGCTGATGAGGGAGGGCTCCTTTGGTGCCCAGTGTATTTCTGTTGTCCTTTCCTGAAGTCACTGGAGCTGGCAGAGGCAGGGATAAAGCAGAACTCAGCTCTACCTGATTGAGGCAACCAGCCCATGACCTAAAAGCCATCAGGATGTGATCAGTTCATATGCCAAATCATGGCATGTGTGATGAAACTCTCAAGCAGACATTATAATCAACCTCTAGACTGGTCTCCTATGAGTAGAGACTGGACCCCAATGCTCCTCTGCTGAGCTCTCTGCAGTTCTGTCCAGGAAGATTCAGGGAGCACATTCTTCTCCATGATTCCATGATTCAGCTCTCCTAAGCTCTGTCTTCACCTTAAAAGGCATCTACAGATTTATAATGGGAAAGTTCTTGGATGAAGGGAAAAAGTTACTAGGTCAGTACTTCTGCTTTGCCAGTGGCAAGCTATGCCTCCCTTGGCCAAATCAGGTGCCTTCTTCTCAGCTTTGTTTTTGTTTGTTTGTTTGTTGTTTTGATTTTTTAACCAGGAATAAGTAGTTTGGGCCCCAGTAATTGTAAGGCCTTGGGCCCATGATACTTATTGTTTAAATATTTATTGAGTGACACCCGTAACTAGTTTTCCAAAGTATAGGGAAGCAACTGCAGAGAATGAAATACAACTTTCCCTAAAAATCACTGTAAAATTGGTAGTAGTTTTTCATTATTTTCTCAACAGATACACAAAATAAAATGGTATTCTTCATCAATTCAGGCCTCAATATCTTCATCTCTTAAAACCATAAACAAAACCACCAAGTCTATGTCATGAGATGTTTGTGAAAAGCAGCTGAGTCGTGTAAGAAAGGGAAGTGCTCAGGCCCTGAATAGCACTGAGGTCAGGGTCCCAAGGAAGCACAGGTGCAGGACCTCTCAGGATAATGACAGAGGAAAGTGTTATCAGCCTGGGCACTTACCCTACCTTCTCTCTAGGGTAAGGAGGCTAACGAGGAGGGTATGGCTTCTTCAAACACTCTTAAACTTAAGTGCTAAGGTAGTTTGGAGATAGTTTGAAAGTAGGTGCAATGACTAACAAACATCCCAGCATTTTCTTAACTCCACAAGGACTATAGTTTTATTTCTGCCATCCTGTGGCACATTGCTTTCAGCTGCCCTCCATATTATTGGCTTCATAGGTTAAATTTTAATCTAATTTTAGTGAGTGTTTTGCATCTTTCTCAGACTACATCTCTTTTAAAAAGAAGCACATATGAGGATTTGTACTCTATTGTTAGTGAGGGTTGCATGTTTTAAGTTGATTTTAATTTTTGTTTTTGTGCATGCATGTGCATGGTGTGTGTGTGTGTGTGTGTGTGTGTGTGTGTGTGTGTGTGTGTGTGTGTGTACTTGCCTTGGTGCATATGTGGAGGCCAGAGGACAACTTGCAGAAATTGCTTCTCTCTTTCCATCATGTGGGTCCTGGAAATCCAATTCAGGGCATCCAGCATAGAAGCAAGTGCCTACATTTGCTGAGCCCCAAAGTTTCCACATTTTAAAAGGTTGTAAACCATAGGGACAAAGAAGACCTTTTCTTCTAGTTCTACAGTATGACTGTAAAGTTAGGTATAGACTTTATACAAAGGATAATCCCTAAAAGATAAGAGAACAGAATTGTCCTGGTCCTGAGGAGGCTGTGCCTCTTTAATCTGTTATCACTAATTTTCATATTTAGGCGGCACATAGAGTGAGCAACAGTGAGCATACAAGGCCAGGACAGTCTGAGTAGAAATAATCAGAGCTATCTTGTCCAGGAGGCCAAGGCCCACCGATTTTTCAGCATCACCTGTGGTTGTCAATCCCCTTATATTGCTTCTAGGATCCATTATTCCCTTCCCATCCAAGCTCAGGCCCTAGGCCATCATCATTCATTCACCTTTCCAAGCCACAATCCATTTTACAGTCAGACAAAACATGTTTATGTAACATGTGCTTAATGTCAAATTCATTGCAATCCTCCAAGCACTGTGATATGTTCAGTAGTCTCCAAAACATGTATAGGAGTTCTGTCAGACCTCATCCATGTGTCATGGCCCCTCTCTCTTAGCTTGCCATGTTTTACCACACTGGACACACCAAGGTCTACCTGTGGAAATATTTCGTAGGACTACCCTGTGCCTGTAGCAACCTCTCCGTCCACTGTTCCGTGCCACCTCCTCAGCTCTCTCTTCTCACCTCTCCAAAGAAGTCATCTTTTCTCTCACTTCTCCGTGTGATCTCCTTCAGACAGTGGTTACCACCATAACCACTGCTTATTTTCTTTATACTAATTTGCTTCTGCACATTAGAAGCAGAGGCTCTTATCACTGTGTTATCGCCATAACCCAGTAACAGCCTAATTTCTAGAAAGCTCACAAGAAACACCTGGCAGCTCAACAGACAATTATGATAAATTATTAATAGTATACGCTTTATTTCTATGGATCAACAAATTTGATGTTGGTTTTCAAATGGCTATGCCACCTTTCCCCTTGAAGAGGCTCTAAGTACCACATTACCCAGACAGTGGCCAAAGGTGTTTCCACTATCACAGAAGGGCATGTGGAGTAGTGGCTCTGTAGACACAACTCCTCCAGGAAGAACTGACACAATGGCCTGGCTTGATTGCCTCCTACTTCTAACACACACCGGTTCTTCCTTGAGTTTGTATGTGGTTATTCTTCAGCATGAAGCAATTTTCTGTGAAGTCCTCAGTGAGCTTGGCTTACCTGGTGTGAAAATGTGATTGACATAGGGAGTGAGCTTCCCACTGAGAAATTTGAAAAACAGGAGGCACTCCATTCAACAGAGTTCTTTTCACTCCAGTAACAAAAGCCTTGTGGGAAATGCTAATCTTTTATTACTAGACTATTGTTTAATATTTATCCAGCACCAGAAACTATGCTGAGGGTACACACTGGAGCTCATGTTGGGCTGCCTTTGGGGACTTTCCATTTAATTAGACAGATGGGGAAAAGTCTCCATGTGTGATTCCCAATCACATTTATGAATAATAAGCTGGATGTCAGTTTCTGGAAGGATGTCTTACTGACAGAAAAAGGCAGTGTATGGTGTGTCCTATTGTGCTACTCAACAAGCCCCTGGCTTCTCTGGGGCAACCAGACTTACATGTTGCTTGTCTACTACCATATCTGGTGTGAAATTGCTTTAAGGCATAGGATTTATATGGTTTCTGAGAGACCCTCTTGCCCTGGGATCTTTCTCTCTCCTTTGGGGGATGTAAACACTCCTTATACTTTGAGAACATGTCTGGTTCAATTTTATTTTGCTCCCTTCCCTTACAGTGGGGTATATCGATCACAGTCCATATATTGACCATGTCTAGATATCAACTGGTCAACCTTGGAGGAACTATGGGTTCTGCTTTGTTAAGAGTGAAATGTGCTGCTAAAACCATAAGAAACAGAGGCCACAATTCAGCCTGGTATGCTCTGCATTATTTTGTCATCTTTAGAGCCTTTAATTTCTTTCTGTACCTTTTCTCCAAAAAGCTCATTCAGTGTATTTACAATGGGCCATGGGCCTTTCCATTTTAAGAGCTTACTGTAACCAAATGCATATACTGTAAAGTCTGTGCAACACACACACTCACACACACACACACACACACACACACATATTCACACACACTTGAGCCTTACTGACATGTGGGGTGTTGTATATCTATCTCCACATCCTGACTTTGGAACAGTTTCTATCAGCACACAAAGACACATAGGTGCCACTTGTAGACAGTCCTTGTCCCCACTGCAACCTTATTTAAGACTGAGATGTTGACCCTTGCTGAGATCTTGGAATTGACCTTCTGTCTCCATGGATTTGTCTCTTTGGGATGTTCTACACAGAGGGAATCCCATCACACATGCCATGTCCTTGGTGTGTGGCTTCCTTCATTGAGTGACTTTATCCACCCTGCAGTATAGATCAATACTCTGGGCTTTTTGTTACAAAGCCTCACACCACTGCCTGGACCAGTTCACATTCATTTCATACAAAAATGCCAATCACATCAAGGTTCCACTAAGAACCTTTCTGTATATTTTATTTATTTGTAGGAATCTCAGCTGTTTTGTGTATGTGGTGGAGGTGCATGTGTGTGCAGATGTGCATGTGGTGGTCAACACCTTTTTTGTTTTGTTTAATTTAGAGGCTGTGTCTCTCATTTGGTCTGGAAGTTACCAGTTTGGCTACCAGACTAGCTGGCCAGCAAGACTATGGGACCTACCTGCCTCTGCCACCCAACTGCACTGGAATTATAAACCTGGCATTTCTTCTGCTGAGCCTTGCTGTGGAATCGCTCTGTGTAAATAAAGTTCTGATTGGCCAGTGGCCAGGCAGGAAGTATAGGCAGGACAAGAGAGAAGAGAATTCTGGGAAATAGAAGACTGGAGAGAGACACCGCCAGCCGCCACCATGAAAAGCAACATGTAAAGACACTGGTAAGCCACAAGCCATGTGGCAAAGTATAGACTAACAGAAATGGGTTAATTTAAGATAGAAGAAGTAGATAACAAGCAGCCTGCCACGGCCATACAGTTTGTAAACAATGTAAGTTTCTGTGTGCTTTCTTGGTTGGGTCTGAGAGACTGTGGGACTGGTGGGTGAGAGAGATTTGTCCTGACTGGGCCAGGCAGGAAAACTCTAACTACAGAGCCTAGATCACAGGTTCTCATATTTATGCTGCACTTTACCAACTGAACAGTATCCCTGACCCAGAATCTTTTGGAGTAATATTTTTTTTTTCAAGTTTCTGCATCTTACAGGACAAGCTCTCCTCTTACACTGAGCCTACCACTGGGCATCCTTTGCCATCACTTTGCAGCAAACACAGCTATTTTTGTCCAGTGTTTGCTGATACATGGCAAGTTTTTCTTGGGAGGAATTATCAGGCTAACCCCAGAGTGGGATGATCACTGTCAATCTTAATAATGTCAGTCTCAATAAATGACCTCTTTAACAACAAACAGCAGTAAGACTGGCATCAATGAAATATTTGGGTTGCAGTGACAGAGTAAGAGATGTCATTTTGTCTGCAGGGATATGAAATATGGATGATGATATGGGTTATTTGTCATTATTAGGCTACTCATTGCCCCAGGTCTCCTGTTTTGGGTCAGCAGGCTTGTCAGGCATTCAGGCAGATTGAGCACATCACCTGGATCAGTCATTCAACCTCTCAAAACACACCTAACTGTCAGGAAAATGGGCATAGCCTAGATGCATAAGAGTCACACAGGGCAATGCTTTACCACCTTAACACCCCAGACTTCTGTATATGCTTTTCCTTAAAGCAAGCAGCCCACAGACATGAAGTTTCCACCATAGCTGAGGTGGCAACTTGAGAACTCACTAAGAAGGATGAAGAGAGCCACCAGTCAGGCCTGGATGCCCAGTTCTGTCCCATTGTCCTCAGTCATTACTGGCCTGGGTCTCCCTGGTCACTCTATGCTCCACCAATCAGAGCAGTGGTGTGGCCTCCCTAGAGAAGGGAGCGACACCAGTAGCCCAGGTTCCCACACACTGACAGCTGTTCAGCAGAACTTCAAAACTCTGCATGTTCACTGGGATCCCCAAACTGTCCTATCAAGCATGATTACAAAGCTTCCCGAGGAGTCTATCAGCTGCATATCCCCTATCGTGCCAAGGCCCTATTTTCCCCAGCGATGCCTCCAGGGCTTTGAGCCCTTCCCAGCCAAAGATCTATGGGAGGTTCTAACCCATTGCAAAGAAAGTACTGCATCACCTTGGCCTTCCCTGGATGCTCCGCAAAGCCACTCACATCTTTTGTGTCTGTTCCCAGTACAAATAGGAAGCAGGAGGACTTATCTCTGGTAATGAACTCCAAGGAGCCTTGCAGGTTTGAAAGCTGCTGTTCTTATAGTAGCTGGTATTTACTCTCTGCCTTTCTACTTACCTTTTCCACAGTAAAGGTCCGCAGGTGATTGCTAATAATTGTCACATTTAAGTGGCTCAACCAGCTCATTGAGTCCTAGAGACACAATGTCATACAATGTCACCCCCACTCAAGGATATCCTGATCACTGGGCATATTTCCAAAATGTAATGCTCTGCTCCTTTTCTTGCTTTCATTGCTTAAAAAAAAAAGTGTGACCCTGTAGGACTTAACTTGATGTGTTTCTGCCACTGCTGACTTCTATAGCATTGGAGTTCTGTCCCCTGCAGGTGTCTGGAGACTGTCTGAATGGTGTCAGGCTTCTGATGCGCACCATCATGATTATGGATGTGACCTCATGCCACCTTGAATTAGCCTGAACAGGCACCAAGCAGCTGGCCCTGTGGGAATGTCACAAACCAGCTTCTTTTCCTGTTTCTGCCTGTGGCCTTTGCAGCCTTCTATGGATTGTGAAAAGCTGCACTTTGGGGGCCAGCCCCTTTGCCGGCTGCCTTCACACTCTCAGACCCCTTCTACCATGGCTACCTTAAGGCTGCTGGTGAGTGTTTCTGAGGCTGTCTTTTGAAAAGTTGTGTGCCCAACTTGCTTGACCTGACACTAAAGCCAGCTTCAGACACTAAAGGCAAGTTCAGCTCTAGTCACCTTCCCAGCTGCTAGGCTTCCCTATACTGCAGCAGCTCCTTACTTTCCACAGCTTGTTTAATGTCCCTGGAATAAGATGTTGACCTCCAGAGGAAGTATAGTTCTGAAAACAGCATGGGGAACTAAAAATAAACACCCACTGCAGAAAGGACCAGACATGCTGTACAACGAGACTACCTGGCTGCCCTCCAGCCCTGACTGTGTTAGAGACCCAGTTCTTTTCTATTTGGAGACAGGGAAGCATTTGCATACAGACTGCAGCAATGAATGGGAGCTAGAAACCATTTTTAAACTGTCCATCAGCTGGGCAATAGCAGGCAGAAGTTGCCCTTTCTAGAAAGATCCAGACTGTGTAAGTGGATTCCTTAAACATAGTCCATGACACGGAAAAATGATCTTATTCTCAAAATACATAGTAGTATGTAACTTTAAAAAAGTTAAATCTTTGGGGATGTCTCATTGTGATTAAATTAATTCAGATTTTTCTGTGAGAAAGCTTTGAAACCATCCCATGCCTGTGTCTGAGTGCATGAATGGAGTTACTAAAGAAAGGGTAAGAGTAGTGGATGGCAATGTCCAACATCTCCTACTGCATGCTGCTCAATCCTGATCCTGGCTTCTGCCTTTGGGACACACACTGTATAGTTAGTCATCTCATAACAGATACGTGTCGGCTGTCTGATTCTCATAAGAGCCTCACAAGGTTGTTTTCAAAAGAAAGAAAATGAGATTTGGAGGAGAAACGGTTTGGGGGCCAGTATCAGAACAGTTGTACCATCCCATACCTGGTCAGTTCTGAGATGGCTGAGCTCAGAGCTGGATGGCTGTAATAAACAAGGAATAGAACAATGCTGTGGACCAAAGCTTATTCTTCATAAGAATATATCTGCTGCTACCTCCTTCCAGTTTTCTCAGCCAAGCATTGGCGTAGGGAGGGAAGAAAGTAGATCCTGAGCCCTTTCCAAGATGGCCACCTGAGTTGAGTCAAGGTTAATATAATATAAGGTGAGGTAAGGACAGCCTGCATCCACATTCACCTGGTCTCACTCTACAGTGTTTTACAGGTACATTGTGGCTCACAGGATTCTGGGAAGGAGAGCTGATGCTATAGTTCCTATGCCCAAGATGGGCTGATAAAGGGATTTTGATGTTATAAAAAGTAAGTTATCTACTGGCATGCAGAGTTTCCGGTCTAACCACCAACTGGAAAGACAAGGGCTGGCTCTAACCTGAAAGGAAAAGGGAATGACTCTCCTGCCTGCCCCCAATTTCACACTTTCCTTGCAATTTCCACCATGAAAATGGACTAATTCTGAGGCACTTTTGGTTGTGATTAAGCATTTCTATCTGCGGTGCCGTCAGGATTGTTGAGCACCTATTAGGGCAGTTAATTAGAACAGCACGATGGCTTTAACCTTCACAATTATCTGTGTTTCCAGAGGCTGACCCCTTTCCCAGTTATCGTTTATAGGTTAGCAATGCTCAAGGCAGGGACAGGATGGACAGACCAGCAAATCAAACCAAAGAGCACTGAAGAGGTCAGAGCAGAGCATCTGCACGGGACAGAAAGGCATGTCTGATGCAAACCCTCTGGCTTTAGTGACTAATCATACAGCTACTAAACAGTTCTCCCCAGTGTTACCTCAGGCCTGGGGAGAAGTGTTCTAGAATCTTAGAGCTGGAGCAGATGCCTCACCAAAGCTCAGCAAGGAAGACCAGTAGTTAAGCACCCCTTCTTCTCACTGTCTCTACCTCTTTCTCCATCCATGGTGGGTGTCTGACTTATAACAGCAGTGACAACATCAGCTGTCAGGTTCTGTGCAGGTCCTAGAAGAGAGTATGCCACTCAGTCTCCCAAGTCTCTGCTTGGCATGAACATAGCCTTTTTATATAAGAATGAGTACTGAGGTTCAACAAGGTTTAAAAACTGTCTCCTACTAGTTGTGACTTTATGTCCAACACTGGGGACCTGACATCACAGTATGTTTTCCCAACCAATGCTCTGGGGAATGTTATGGGCAGTTTACTTAGCAGCTAAATAGACCTTGGCCCTTTTTGACTACCTTCTGCAGAAAACACACCAAAGCTGTCCCTGCTGGTAATAATGAGCCTTGAAAGTCCTTCCTGTGCTTCCTTGTAAGAAGAGTGTCATAAAATAGCACCACTCACCCTGTGACAGTTACCAGAAAAGAGTGGATGCTCCCTCTGAAGGAGTAGGTTAGGAACCCTGGGCTAATTTGCAAACAGGGTGGTTTCTTCATTTTCTATATAATGAGGTATGATTTTATACAGAGTTGTGGACAGGAAGGGGCAGGGTAAGGGTGGATCACCCAAGGATCCAGTAGAGACTGAGTCTGGAAGAAAGATTTTTCTAGACATGTTAATGAATAGCAATTGGGATGACACCATCACCATGTATCAAGTATCTTGAAATGTAATTTCTGCCTATCTTTATATACAATGTATACATATATACATATGTGTGTGATGTATATATACAATCTCATTTAATATTCTCCTAACTATTATGAGCTCTGTTGCATGAATCCTAAATTGTCTTATAATTAAAAACCCAGAACTAGATATTGGGGTAAATGCTAAAGGATCAGAGGAAACAAACCACAGCCACTTCTCACCTCACCAACTCCATGAATTCTCTGACTGAATGCTTTTGAGTCCTCAGTGGAAAGGGCTCTAGTTCCTGTCTCCTCACATGTTATAAGCCTTTCTCAGCTCAGCCATTTCACTTTCTATCTCAACCTTCCTAGTGTAGGGATTAATGGTGTGTGTGCTTCCCAAATACTGGGGCTAAAGGTATGTGCCTGGCTCTGATTCTCTCCTAGACTGAATCAATCTCATGTAGCCCAGTGTGGCCATGAACTCACAGAGATCTACATGGATCTCTGCTTCCTGAGTGCTAGGATTAAAGGCGTGTGCCACCACTGCCTGATCTGTATGTTTAATCTAGTGGCTAGCTCTGTCCTCTGATCTTCTGGCAAATTTTATTAGAGTATAACAAAATATCACCACAGACCTAGGCACTAATATTATTAATACTGTATAGAAATTAAACAAACAAAATTATAGAAGAACTGAGCAGAATGTTATTTGCCCTAAACTGCCTAAGTGGTAGCAGTGGAAGAGTCAGTAGGTGTGACAGCAAATGATTTACCATTTGCTCATAGGGATGGGGAACAAAAGGTACAGCAGTTCTGTTCATAGAGATCCTATTTTCCAGAGCATAAATACCCCATTGTGGCCAAAAGTGCAAGCTCCAGAGCTGTCATGGAGAATCACCCACAAGAAGAAAGGAGTTGAAAAGCATAACACTATAAACTTACCATGTAAAACATATCACTAACCCACTAACAAATGTGTGGGTATGTATGCACGTGCATGTGTGTGTGTGTGTGTGTGTGTGTGTGTGTGTGTGTGTGTGTGTGTATTGCATGTGGTTGTACTTGTTCATACAAGGGTAAGAGGAAGAGGTGTCTGGTGTCTTTTTCTCTTTCTCTCTGCCTTGCTACCTTGAGACATGGTCTCTCAGTGTAGAGAAGTTTGTCATTTTGGCCAGGTTCTTCCCTTCAGCACATACCATTTCCTGAGCAACAGGTAAGTTAGTTAACCCTGAATGCACACTCTCTGTTGCTTCCTTGATCATCTCCTCTTGATCTTCTGATATCAGAAAGTATCCCACTGATAACATACTTGACCATCTATCAGTCTTGACTCAACTAGAATATAGGCTCTAGGCTTCCTTATGCTCCAGGCTGAGTTCAGAAGCATTGGCACTAGTGATCTGGGTTTGAGACCTGGCTCCTTTATTTATTACATGTGCAATCTGAGACAGCTCCTCAACCACTCTGGGTCTTGCTTCACTACAAACTGGGGTAAAGCTACCTCCAGATTACTGTTTGCTTCCACAATGATGGCACACATATGGCTAATTCAGAGCTGAGATTTTTTTAAATTTTACTACTAAGATAAGACTTGGTGGAAGCAAGGGGTTGCAAACCCCAGTGGTGTCCCAGGACCCCTTAACTTGGAGAACACTGAGAGTGGAATTTCTACTGTTTTATCCTCTATCTCTAGACATGCCCCTTGTCCAATCAAGGGACTTTTATGTCTGAATTTTAATATTTGTTTTGATGGGTGCTTTTAGAGTGCATTAAAAAAAGTCTCTATAGAACCTACCCTTCCTCATTACAAGAAACTGAAAATTCTGAAGCTCTTGTCTGAAATAATACATCACCCAAGATTAAGCATGTTTCTGATTAGATGTGAGTATCTTCAGGTAGTGGTCAAAAATGAAGAATTTGCTTTTAAATACAAAGATTAATGACTAATGCACAAAGCCCATATTTAATCATCATTTCTTTAACACACATAATTTATATTTTTATTCAGATCATCCACCTTAATTCAGCAATAAAAATGATAGGTGTAGTATTTTATAAAAACAACTTTCATGCCACCAATCATGTGTTTCAGTTATAAATATTTCTGAAGCTGCTGCTTTCACACTGTTTCTTGGGAATGATCTAAATGTTGGTACAGTAATTCGGGTGTAACTATATATCAGAAGGTGTGAGTCTCGCCTCATAGAAATAGCTCAAGCTGAAAGGAAAAAAAAATAATCATTTGGAAGTGACTTACTGCGCAGGCCTGCTCATTTGCTCTTTTCTCTCAAATCTGGGTTAAGTATGAGTTGGCCCCTGTTTTAATTTTAAGCAGTCCTTCAAAAGAATAAACCCAGATGGCCTTCTTCAAGGGAATCTAGTAGTGAAAATACAAGGGGGATATATTTTCCTCTAAGCTAAAATGCAAAGAAAAGTTCTGGAAAAAAGCAAATATCATCCCTAGTATCTTCAGCACTCCCTCAGTGGTGTGTCTTCCAATTGAAAACTCTGATGCATTTTGGTCTAATAAATTATAAACCAAGACTTACCTGGCTTAAAATGGCTAGGGTAGTTTGTGTTTATAATTCCAGACCTTAGGAAGGAGAAACAGGAGGATCACAAATTACAGTCCATTCTGGATTATGTAGTGAGTTCTATGTTTTTCCTGGGGTATACAGTGAGTTCCTGTCTCAAAAAGCTGAAACAAACAAACAAGCAAACAAAAAGTATAAGTGTGTCATACTATAAATATCATAAACCATTTTCCTTTGTAATCAGCCTCTGCTATCAATATTTATCCCAAGCCCAGAGCAAGGCCCACGAATACACTAAAAAGCTTTGAATGGGCAAAGGGGCCTGACAAAGGGGAAACTGCTCCCAGACATGATGCCTGGTCTCTGTCTGTGGCATTGGGCTCAGTGTTGAGCAAATGTTGAAATCTGATTTACTTTAGTAGGAGAATTGTAATGAAATGACAAATTTGAATTAAATAATCTTTCTCAGTGGGGAACAGCCAATAACAAAGTCAGCAATGTAGACCTTTTCAGACAACTTGAAGTTAGTGGCTGATTCGTAGCCATCGCTGAGGCCCTGATCACTTGTAAAGCTCGTCAATGCCCTTTCCTCCATCTCCAGCACTCCCACACCCACTGCCCTTTCCTTTACCTACTCCCATCTGGAAGTAACAAGGGAAAATCACATTTAGTAAACAAGACAGTGATAAAATATGGAAGACTGGAAAGAATGAGCAATTAGACCTTTTGCCCATTTTTTCTTACATACTCAATTTAATTCTAAGGTTTGACTTGCTATTTCAAAAATAACAGCTCTCCCCTCAGTTGACCTCTCCGCTTTTGACTGCTGACCAGTAAAATTAGCTCCACATCTCTCAATTCAGAGGAAGAACGAAACATGCTGGCTTCCACAGAAGAGCACAGAAAGGTGGCCAGATGGTGAACCTGGTGAGGGTTGTTGAAGTGTTCTCTCTAGGGATGGGTTGCTCTGGGTCATTGAAAGAAGGCTTTGCCCATGCTGAAGAATCCAGTTAGAAATAAATCTTGGCGAGGAGACAATTCAGTCTGAAAGTGCTTGTTGTATAAGCATGGAACCTGAGTTCAGTTCCCAGCAGCCACATAAAAGGCCGGGCATGGCAGTGTACCTTGTAATCCTGGCATCCAGGAGGCAAGGATAGAAAGGCCCTGGGGTTTACTGGTCGAGTAATTTAGCCTATTTGGAAAGTTTCAGGTCAGTGAGAGACACTGTCTCAAAAATCAAGATTAATGGCTCTTAAGGAAAGACACCCAAGGTTGACCTCTGACATCTACATGCATGCACATACTTGCTCCTCCACAAAATAATATATTCATAATAAAATAACTTTAAAATAGTAAATAAAACTAAAAAGTGTTATATGAAGGGAGGTAACAGATTCAGAAAGATAAAACTGCTTGTTCTCTCTCACATGTGGATCTTAACTTTTAATGTTTGCCTGTATGTCAACCAGAGGACATAGGGTGGTTACAGACTACAAATGAGATAAAATACCAAAAGAGAGAAACAGAGGTGTGACAAAAGAGAAGGAGAGGGATAACAAAAGAGAGAGAGAATAGAGAGAAGGAGAGAGATAAAAGAGAGAGACAGAGAGAAGGAGAGGGATAACAAGAGAGAGAGAGAAGGAGAGGGACAATAGAGAGAAGGGCATATGCACATGTGACATGGAAGCCAGCACATGGAGGAGGTAGCAACTGGGGAGGGGCAACAGGAACAATTATTTTGAAAAATTTCATAATGAAACATAATATTTTATGTTAATAAAGCAGCTAACTAACTAAATGAATAAACCTGAAGCCCTAAACAGCTCCAGACTATTCCCAAAGAGAAGATCTGAGCAGAGCTGACCTATATAAAATAAGCTGATAGGAGCTAAGATAAAATTTTAAAACATACAGTGACTCTTGGTTCTAAAAATGTGAAGAAAAAAATTAATCGAAGAATGAGGGTCTAATGTGGTTTCTAGTCTCAGCCAGTGACCACATCAGGGCTATGCAGTGGAATGATCCCTGATGTATAATAGAGAAAGATGTGGTCCAGCAGCTAATGAAGCCAGTACAGTACAAAGAACACATAAACCTTAATTTATGGGCCCTCTGTTGCTTCTGGATTCTTATCCAAAAGACCTTTTAATTAAGCTCCCTCAGGTGGGAATCGGTCCATATTTTCACCGGCACAGGGGTAATAGAAAAAGCCAAACAAGGTCTTTGTTTCTCTCTGGCACTCTGCTCACTAATCATCTTTCCCTGATTCATCTCAGGCTTCCGCCAGAGTTCATCTTCATCAGCATGCCATCTTCCCTCTCATATTTCAAACAGCAATTGGAAAGCAGATATTTAATCAGAAAAGTTTGGGATTCATTTTTTGGATACCCAATCTGTCTTTAGAGGCTTTCAGACAGACAAAATTGCTGTTGACTACAAAAAAGCAACCAAAGTCTGTGTCCTTGAGAAATGCTAAAAGCCTGGGGGAAATGCAGGGGCCTGGAGCCAGCCACATTCCAGCTCAGTCACTAGTAAGTGCCTGACCTTGAGTTACTCCTGTAATATCCCAGAACCTCAGTTTTCTTGTATGAAAAGTGGAGTTAGCTCTCCAAAGTGTGTTCTTGGAAGAATGCTTGTTATATGCAGAGGTCCCAATACAGTGGAGAAAAGCCAGTCTTAGATAGTAGGTTAGAGAGGGATTCTCTTGGAAAAGTGAAGTCAAGGTCCCAGAAATAGGGTGGTTAGCATTTATCTTCAAACTAAGGAGGACTCCCACTGTAACCATGAAACAATCTGGCCTACACTGCCACCCTACATGGATCAGAATCACAGCCTCAGGAAAGTGGAAACTGCAGGACGGCTGCATCTAGGACCCAGTCCCTTCCTCTGGCCCTGTATTGTTCCTGTGTCTTGCTGAATCCAAGATATTCCTCCCTCCTCCCTAGGCTAGTGACTCATTCTGCTCCACCAGCCAGAACCAGTTTCACCAGACAACTGAGTGTCACCAGTTTGTGACCAGCTGTATACACACTTACTCTCTAATAGCTGTTGAGATCAGTTCCAAATTTAGGAGGAGGTTCTTGTCAGCCTGGATAGAATGTTATATAAGCATGGTCTACTATCACGAGGCTAGGGCATAGGGTCATGTGTATAGAATGGCTGCTGGGGATTCATCAATTTCATAACAAGACGAGCTAGAGGGGTGCTTGTGACTTGAAAAGACACTCTATAAGCTACTTACTACAGAAGTTTTACAGACACACACACACACACACACACACACACACACACACACACACACACACACAGGTGCAAGCTCGCAAAGGGAAAAACAAAACTTTGGAAGCAAAACTGCAAAGCTTTCCAGGTAGAGCATGGATTGTGAGACTGGCAGGAGCCTTTTTCTCTTCAGTGAATTGGTTTAAAATGCAAACCAAAGATAATGCTAGGTCAGGTGCCAGTGGCCTCTGCGAGTTCTGTGTTTACACCAACTGCAAGGCTCTTGAAAGAATTCTTCAGCTCCTGTCCTAAAGTCAAAATAGCAACCTGCATTAGAGATAAGGACTCTAAGGGTGCATGTTTCTTTCATAACTACAGTTTCATTTCTTTTCCTCCTCCAGACTCTTCCTTAGTTTTGCCAGAATTCCCTTTATCGGAAATGACCCCACAACAGATCATAACCCCCCCAGTCCTATCTCAGACAGTAAGGAGACTCATGCTCCCTGTGGGATTGATGCAGCAGGCTGTGTATGATAGTAAAACTGCGCCGGTTGGTTTTTAGTGGAGCTGGTTACCGGCAGAAAAGTCACTGGCCACAGCAGAACACAATGTTAGTTTTTAGAACTTTATTAGGAGAGAAAGAAGGGACAGAGAGCCAGGCCAAGGGGGAGGGAGCAGAATGGGAACAGAGAGAAAACACAGAGAGGGAGTGTGGGGGTCCGCATCCAGCTTTTTAAGGTGCAGATTGCTTGACCACTTAGTCGCCAGTGACTGCTGATGACATAGGACACCAGAGCCAGAGGAGTGAGGGCAGGATCCTAAATGTGGGCCCATAGTCCAGAGACTTTAGCAGATGCCTACTCTCTCTGGGACCCCCACACTGGAACGCCCAGGTTTGGGTTGCTGATCAGACTTTCTTGAAAAGCATCAACACTTCAGAGGTAAAAAGCTTGGCCCCTGAAGCAATGCAATGCCATCTTCTGAGGATGTGCTCTTCACATGTTACCTTGCAAGGTCGACTCTGTGTTTCACTTCTCTTCCTCCTCCAGGCTTCTCCCATCTTCTCCAAAAATTCCTCTCTGCTGTCTCTCTCATCTCTGTATAACAAAGGACCGAGGGGAAAGTCCTTTCTTTTCTCTCAGGTTCTCCAGCACTCTCCAATGAAATCCAGCTCAGTGTTACCTCAGGAACCAAAATAATGCAAATACATAATCTCCAAAGCAACATTTCCCAAGGAAATATTTGGAAAATAGTTTCTGGCTTTTGAATCTTTCAGATCTGAGAGGCTATAAAGCGACTGGCTAGTAAGATACAGGGTGAGACTAGAGAGTACTCAGGGACTCTGTAAGTGCCCGCCCACTGTTTAAAGAAGACAGATGAGATGAGAATCTCCTCTTGCTTGAGCAATTGAGTAGGTAGGAGATAAACAGATGTAACATTTTGTTTGGCTTCCTTTTATTTCCAGAATATACCCAGGTAACAAACCCTAATTTTAAGATTGTGCTAAGAGAGGAATGAGGCTGAGGCATTCTAACTCCTCACCTCAAGACTGCATGACAGGGCAAAGGAACACAGGTTTGAAAATTGACAGTAGGAGTCCACATGCCAAGCCTGTAAAAGCTCAAGGGCCTGGGGACAGAAAGTGACAGCTATAGGGGAAAATGAATTACTCATGGCACAAGGGGATACTGTAGACTACAGGGGCTTGTCTCTGAAATATGTTGAAGCCTACTGCTCAGTGTGATAGCATTTGAAGGTGAGACATTTGAGAGGGAATTAGACCACAACGGGAGAGTCTTCACTAATGGGACTCATGTTCCAGTAAAAGGCACTCTCACCCCTCCCACCACTGGAAATGAGAGCAGAATTGGTGGTTAGGCATTCTTTGGATACCGAGTCTTGTGCTCTTGTATGTCTAAGGACATTTTATATACCAAGTGCTCAGTTTTTGCTAGCAATTCTCCTGTTTTTGAACAATACAACTTCCTCATGTACTGCTATGGCTCAGAACTGTTTAGTGGTTCCTTATATGGTAAGTGACTGAACATACTGGTTGGTTGATGGGCTGATGGACTGACTGATGGACAGAGAAATGGCATCTTGGTGATTCATATCAACCCTGCATGTTTCCATTGGTCTGTGAGTTTATGCTTTCTGCCTGAAGGCTGACCCAGAATCCTAATGAGGGGAATTCAGGGTACACTTTCTTCTCTGGTTGAGACTTTGACTTGGCTATCTATTGATGCTCTGCAGCACAGTCAACAGGTTTTATCCTTAACAGTAACACACGAGACACGTGTTGCATCTGCCAACTTTCCTGTTGTTGTGCATTATACTTCTTGTTAAGTTCATGAGAAGCAATTATTAGCTTCATAGAACATTGACTATGTGCATCCATAGAACTATATAAAACACCCACCTTGTAATACCTCCAGATCATAAGCCTAAGGTGTTTAGGAGTTCACTCAATTTTAGAGAACAAATTAATAATGATAATTACTAAAAGGTATTCATATGACTTATAGATGGCTCTATGCCCATGGTTAATGAGGTTGTAGGATTTTAACCAACATGTATGTACCCAAACTATTATTATACTCTGGCTCAACTTACCTCATCTGAAGACAATACCATGAGTTATCTTAGTAGGATAACAACTTAGTGTGTTTCCTATTGTCAAGGAAGCCAATCTCCATACAATGAATCAACAATGAATCAATTAACAATAACAACAACAAAAAAAATTTTAAAAAACTTCTTCACTTTTGAGACCATGAGTGCATTTTCACAATGTTCTGTTTCTCAACATGGTGACATTTCATTCTACTCTTCTATCCATGGATGCTTAAGACATACTCTGGTTTGTGTCTAGGGCTTGCTCCTTTGCTCATCCTTCTTTTGAACCTCATTCTGTGCTTCTACATTGCTTCCTTCCTCAGCCTAAAGATATCACTTCCCTCCCCCTTGCAGTCAGCATTACAGAGTCTGGTTTCATGTGAAGAGGAGGAACCAGGGCATCAATATCCAAGGGACAGCTCAACTCTGTAACTCAGGGACTTGAAGCTACACCACAGGAGTGTCAGTTACAGGCATGTATCAGGCATACCACAGCATGGACTTTAAAGTGTCGCACCCGCCTCGACCAGCAAGGATGACGCAACACCGGGATTCTTCTTAAAACAGTTTAATCAGAACCTTGGTTAATTGCATTGTCTTTCTCTCTCTCCTGGGGCAAGCCTCTCCCACCACCTAAGTAGGGCTGGGCTGCCAACCCCAAGCAGCCACATGGGCACTGTCCACAGGTTCACACATATGCCAGCAGCACACGAATCCAGCCATAGCCAAATAAGGAGCTGTTTACCATAAAGAGTATTTGCCATCGGGAAGGCAGAGGGTAGAAGCCAGAGCCATCTTTAGGGTGCGGCTACACACAGCTCTCTACAGTTTCCCCCTTTTTGTTTTACAGAGCAACAGGCAAGAGTAGAGGTCTGATCTCTGCTAAAATGGAACATGTACTAATGTTTGTCCAGGCGTCGTCCACCCAGAGAACACTAGACCCGTCCGATACCCTTTTCACAGAGATGGGAGTTAGGGTACCAACCCACATGCAATCAGTCTTGCTCTTCTTGAGGTCAGCGTATCATAACCTCAAATGCAGTGCGCAGGCCTCACATCCTGTGCCTAAATATCTTTTAAAGTAGCCAACCAGGCTTGGGGGGACTGTCCTGCATCAATGGCCATAAAGGCTTGGACAATCATGGCCGCATGGCGACGCTGTGAGATCCTAATGCGACAAATGCACCACAAGCATACTAGGGAGGTGAGCACCAGTAAACCTACTAGGGCTCCTATTCCCGCCCACTCCTTCATGTGATCCATGGCTGTAGCAATCCAGGAAGACAATCCCTCCACCAGTCCGGTATCCACTCGGGTCGAATTCACCGTGACAATAGCCACTCTCAGCTGGTCCATCAGGTTATCAAACTCTCCGGTCCAATTGCCTAAAAGATAACTAGACAACTTTTTAGATAAATCTGCAGCATAACAATTGGAAGCATCCAAATTCAAAAAATTCAGAGTAAATAATGCAAGAGAAAGTCTGTCCTTAGGGGGATGGCCATAGCCTATTCCCCCTTTTTGTTTTTGAAGCAACTCCTTCAAGGAGCGATGAGCATGCTCCACAATGCCTTGACCTTGTGGATTATATGGTAGGCCATGTACAAGTTGCACATTCATCTATTGACAGAAGGAAGCGAACTTCTGTTCGGTATATGCAGGACCATTGTCTGTCTTTAACTATTGAGGCTTACCCCATGCTGCCCAAGCTTCTAAGCAATGAGCAATGACATGAGAGGCTTTTTCTCCTGCCATTGGGGTGGCATGAATGATTCCAGAACAGGTATCAACAGATACATGTACATATTTGATACGTCCAAATTCAGAGATGTGTGTAACATCCATTTGCCATATTTTTAGGGGGAGCGAACCATGAGGGTTAACTCCTAATCTAGAAGGATGATGAAAAATGACACATTGGGAACAATCTAGTACCACCTTTCGTGCATCCACACGTGAGATAGAAAACTTTTGTTGTAATGTCCTTGCATTAACATGAAATTCTTTGTGGAAAGCATGTGCTCGTTGTATGGCAGAAGCCACAAACATCCATTCCTGTCTAGTACACTGATCCACTATATCATTGCCTTCAGCCAATGGACCTGGCAGACTGGTATGTGCGCGGATGTGTTGCACAAAAAAGGGATTTTTACGTTGCCAGATCAGTTTCTGTAATTGGCCAAACAATGAGCTAACCGGGCTAGAAGATTTGATGGGCCCTGCACATTCAAGACTTTTCAAAGCATTAACAACATAACTAGAATCTGACACTAAATTAAATGCAAATGGACAAGCCTTGAAAACTTCAAGAACTATTGAAAGCTCCACCTGTTGAGGTGTACCTGGCAAGAATTGATGCTTTACAGGTTCATTAGAATCCACCATATAAGCACCACAGCCTGTCTTAGACCCATCTGTAAATATAACACTTGCTCCTGGAATGGGCTGCGAAGCAGTTACTTTAGGGAAAACTACAGGATGTTCTTTAAAGGAAGTTAATAGTGGATGTTTAGGATAATGGCAATCTATGTGTCCTGGATAGATACAACGCAGTATTGCCCAATCATCTATGGCAGCACATAATACCTTGACTTGAGTAGAATCATAAGGAACAACTAGAGTTTGTGGTGATGTCCCAAAATATTGTAAACATTGCTGAATACCCTGTTGCGCAAGTAATGCTACAGCAGTAGGATAATACTCAATTGATTTTGCAGGTGAGATTTTAGTATAAATCCATAACAAGGGTCCTTTTTGCCATAAAATTCCTGTAGGTTGCAACTGGGTAGGCAGAATGCACAGGGTAATATCATCATTATTTTGCACTCTTTGAAGAAAAGCTCTTTGTAGCTTATCCTCTAATTTTGTTAAGGCTTCTCGGGTTGCATTGGTTAATTGCCTCAGTGAATCCAAGGCTGCATCTCCAATTAAAATATCATATAATGGTTTTAATTCATAATTGGCCATTCCTAAACTTCCTCTTATCCAATTTATATCTCCTAATAATTTTTGAAAATCATTCAATGTGCAAAGATGATCCTTCCTTAACTCTACCTTTTGTGGCATGATATAATGATTAGTTATTTTAGAGCCAAGATAATTGACAACTTTGCTCTGTTGCACCTTCTCAGGGGCAACACAGAGTCCCTTTTGCTTTAGCAGTTCTACAAGTGAGCCATATGCTTCTTGAAGAATGCTCTCTTCTTTAGCTGCAAACAATATATCATCCATATAATGGAGGCATCTCAGGCCAGGAAAACGTGCTCTCAAAGGTTCTAAAGCAGTTGCTACAAATAATTGACACATTGTAGGACTGTTAGCCATGCCTTGTGGCAATACAACCCACTGGTATCTTTTATCAGGTTCCTCATGATTAGTGGACGGTAAAGTGAAAGCGAATCTCTCACTGTCTTTGCTATTCAGTGGAATGGAAAAGATGCAGTCCTTAATATCTACCACAATAATAGGCCAATTTTCAGGCAAGGCTGACAGCAATGGAAGTCCACGCTGTACAGGTCCCATAATTCTCATTTGTTCATTTATAGCTCTAAGATCATGTAACAATCTCCATTTTCCTGATTTCTTCTTGATGACAAATATGGGTGTATTCCAGGGAGAAAGGGAAGTTTTAATGTGCCCTATCTCCAATTGCTCCTTCACTAATTGATATGCAGCTGTAATTTCTCAGAGGAGAGTGGCCACTGAGGAACCCAAACTGGCTCCTCCGTTACCCAGGTTATGGGAATGCCCTCCTCAGCGGCCCCTAGGAAAAACCCAACCCTTGTTTGGGTTTCCTAGTTACTGTTTGTATTCGCTCCATTTTGCCTTGTAAAAATTTTCCCAGGCCAAAATCAGGATGACACCCCATGTTTTTCATAATATTTTTAGATTCTTTGGAGTATTCATTACTCAACTGAAAGCCCATGGATTTCATAAGATCCCTCCCCCAGAGGGACACTGGAAGCTCAAGGACATAGGGTTGCATAACGCCAGAGTGACCTTCTGAATCTTGCCAATTTAACAAATTTGCACTAACATTTGGAACACTGGCATAACCCAGTCCCTGCAATGTTTGTGAGGAAGCCTGTATAGGCCAACCTTGAGGCCAATCTTTGCTAGCTATGATACTGCGATCTGCTCCAGTATCCAAATCTAGGTCTCTTCCCAATTTCTCCCAGGAATGCACTGTAAGGCTTTCTGAAATTGCAAACCCAAGGAGCAACTACATCACACTGTTGCAAAAATCGCTCTAGGGTGTGTTTTTTTATCTTTAATTTCTTAGAGAGAAGCAGCTCGTTAAGAGCCAGAAAAATTGGGTGCGATGAGGAAGCGCCCATGTTAGTATACTTTTTTTTCTTTCCTCAATTTGAGAAGTTTCTGGGAGGTTTCTTGGAGCCTCTGTAGAACTGCTCCAGCCCTCTGGTTTCCCTGTTTGTTTTGTTTCACCTGCTGGTTGTGTTTTACCTGCTTGTTTTGTTATGCAAATTACCCGTCCGATACAGTCGCAGAGCAGGTTTCCCTTGTTGACTTTGCTATTGTAATTACCCGTCTGCTTTTATTGCAGCTCTGCTATCCCGCTCTCCCTTCTACAGGTGAGCATTACCCGCTTTTGTCGCGGATCCTCAGTTTTTTTTTTTTTCTGAGAACTTACCGGTATACCGCCTGACTGTAATAAGTTCTGAATCCAGAGAGAGATGTGGTAATTGTCCCCATAAGAGGCCACCACTTGTCGCGCCTGCCTTGACCAGCAAGGATGACACAACACTGGGATTCTTCTTAAAACAGTTTAATCAGAACCTTGGTTAATTGCATTGTCTTTCTCTCTCTCCTGGGGCAAGCCTCTCCCACCACCTAAGTAGGGCTGGGCTGCCAACCCCAAGCAGCCACATGGGCACTGTCCACAGGTTCACACATATGCCAGCAGCACACGAATCCAGCCATAGCCAAATAAGGAGCTGTTTACCATAAAGAGTATTTGCCATCGGGAAGGCAGAGGGTAGAAGCCAGAGCCATCTTTAGGGTGCGGCTACACGCAGCTCTCTACATTAAAGCTCTTTCTGTTACAGAGTTCCTGGGATTCATCTTAAACATAGTCTTTTCTAACAGTGTAGAATTATATATAACATTAACTTATTAAGAGTTAAGCATATTGAGCACTTTCTAGGATTAAACTCTCAATTCTCATAAAACTTTAGCATGATAAATTGTCTAGCATTTGTTTAAGATAAGAAGAGACGTTCTAAGAGATACTGTCACTTAAATAGGGCTTGTGAGTGGAAAGCCAACATACAGACCCAAACAAGCTGGTGTCTTTCACCACGATTTTCACCTGCCCTACAAATAAGTGTCAAAGATCTTCCTATTTATAACATAGAAAATACTACGTTAGGCCCCCAGGAAGGCCACAGATATTAGGAAATGCAATTGTTTTCAACTACGTTGCATATCAGAAATGCTAAATCAAGCTAAATAAAATCCAACAGAGTTCTAGGCAGTTAACAAGCTTTTATTAACCCCCTGATGTGTTGGGCACCCAGCCATAACTCCACTAAGCCTAATGCCACTTAATTTATGAAAATGTTGTTATAATTATTCTGTTTCTAAAATTTAGGTTCCCTCAAAAAGGAAGTATATTTTTTACAAAAAGGAAGTATATTTTTTACAAAAAGGAAGTGCATTTCACAATATACATCACTGATCTCAATTCCCTTTCAGTTCAGCACACATCTATAAATACTTAGTAATATAGATATATCTTGGATGAAGGGTTTGCCTAAACTGTGTTTCTTCCTCTGCTCCTACAATTCCTCCAGCAGCCACACTCATGCCTACATGTCAGGTTTTTGTCTAAATAAGGACACACAGGTTCTGCTGTGAATGTGGACTGAAATTTAGCATCTATTCATTATTCTGTTTGTGGCTTACACATCCCATGTGAACTTGGAGGAAATATGGGCTCAGGGGTCCAGAGTACAAGAAGGAAGAGGAAGAAAATGAGGATGAGGAAGAGGAGAATGTGGAGGAGGGAGAAAGGGGAAGGGAGCTCAGATACACGATGAGACTATAGATTGGAAAGCAAAAACCTCAACACTACCTGACAATGAAGCTTGCTACTCTTAAAACTGTGCTATTATATCAGGGATGACTTTGTCCTGAGAAATTGCATTCTGAGAATGGATAAATAAGGATGCTTTTGAAAATTAACAGCTGACAAAATAACATTGTAAGGCACTGAGGAAAGATGTGCTTTATCCTCCTTTGGATTGTGGGAAAAGACCTAGTAGCCATGCTATTGGGAAAACAGTCACCAGGTGATATTTCTTATTTAGCATCATTACCAATATTTCTGAGATGCTACTACCAGCTGGAACACATGGGTGCCACCAGATGCTCTGGGCATACTGCACACCACCTAATCTGCAAGTGGTGCAGGAAACAGCCACACCTGCAACCCAGACTCTAAGAGACAATTTCACTAAGCCATGTCTCACACAGATCTAAGGGGACCCATCAGTGTTTCTTTTGACATGGTAAAAGGATACGTCATTCTCTAACTTTAATTAATTATAGACAATTTGGAAAACACTGTCAGTAAAACAAAATGTTGTGTACTAGTGGGAAAAGAAATGAGATGAAAAAAATACAGCCTCTCCCATTATTCATTTGTATTGATCTAGATGTTCAAGCCAATATATCACAATTTGACAAAAGGTTAAATATAAACAGAAGAATCATTAATCTAACAAAACAAATTAGCATAACAGTGGCTCTCCTGCCTGGTGTTCTGTGTATTGTGGGTCTGGATAGACTTGGAAGCCTTCAGACTGTACAGATCTTACAGACCCAGCTGTACCAGGATTTTTCTTTTTAGCCACCAACTAGCTCCCAAATCATGACACAGAGATTTATTATTAGTCTTGAATGCTTGATCTACCTTAGGCACATTTCTGGCTAGCTCTTTTAACTTAACCTGTTTCTGCTGTGGGATGGTTTTTCTGCATGCTGTGAATATATGTTGCTACCATTGATTAATAAAGAAGCTGCTCTGGCCTATGACAAGACATATTAGAGCCAGGTGCAAAATCCAAAGGAGATACATGGAGAAGAAGGGCAGAGTCAGAGCAGATGCCAGCCCACCATCACCTAAGAAGCAAGATGGGAAAGTAAGCCAGTGGCCACATGGACATACCAAGATTAGTAGAAATGGGTTAATTTAAGATGAAAGAGCTAGCTAGCAAGAAGCCTGAGCCATAGACCAAACAGCTTATAATTAATGTTTATTTGGGACCAAATAGCTGCGAGACACAGGAAAAATTCCATCTACATGTTTCTCTTTATCTACCTTTTGCCTTGGGGCTTATTAGCTTTATTACTTCTGTGTATCTTATTTTCACTGCTTCTCAATGTCTGTCTGTCTGGTGTCTGCCTGGCTTCTTGCCCCATGTGTGCCCCTTGTTTTCTCCTACTTCTCCCATTCTTCCCCTTCTCTCTCGAGCCTAGATTTCTCCTCCTATTTATTCTCTCTGCCTGGCAGCCTCACCTACCCTTTCTCTGCCTAGCTATTTGCCATTCAGCTTTTTATTAAACCACTCAGGCACTTTAGTCAGGCAAGGTGAAACAAATGCAACACGTCTTTACACAGTTAAACACGCCTCCTTATATCATTAAACAAATGCAGGGTAAATAAAAGTAACACACTTTTACATAGTTACCATAGTATGCTGCAGCATAAACAAATGTAACACATTTTTATGTACTAAAATAATATTCTACAACACCCAGTCATGAACTAACAAGAAGAGGTTGCTTTGGTGAACTGCAAAGTTTTTACAGTAATCATCCGCAACATAAAACACATATGCGCTTAACAAGGAAAGAATATGGGACATAATCTAGCAAAGACTTGGCACATTTTCATTTCCAATACTCCAGTGTGTTGTAGGGCTTCATCATAGCTAGCTTATCCTTGCATTTGAGATATATCAATGGCTTTCTGTACTTGTCTCCTGTTGTGGGAAGCTCCTTTGATGTTGGTTATGCTATCATCAGACTCTCTGACCAACAGTAGAGAAGTTTTCCTGGATGTGAAACATGGGCTTATGTAGATTACATGGATTCTGAGACTGCTCTAACAAACACCACTGGCTCTTACTTTTTTTAAAAAGTGGATAGCTAGGGAGTTATCTTACATAAGGTAGGTTCCTAATAAAGTGCATGGCCTTTTGGATGATGACTGAGTTTCTGCAGACTGCCACTTTCCAGCATCATTTTTCTCAAGATCTGTTAAGATATCTGTAACAGCATTTTTGTTCATTTTATAAAATTTGTATTTGTTTGTTTGTTTGAGATAGTGTCTCACTGTATAGCCCAGTTTGGCCTTAGCTTTTCAAGTTCTAGGATCAAAGACATGCCACCAAGCCTAGCTAAAACTATGCTTTTTTTTAAATGGTACTAAAAACCAAATTGCACATATGATATCTTCTGAGACTAAAGAAATATTTCTATGAATTTTATCAGGTTCAATACATTTTTCTTCTGTTGGATTTATTTTATTTATTTATAGACATATGTTGTCCTAAATTTTCCTTCAGTCGTGAACCTATGTAATCTAGACATTGGTTCTGTGTTCACCAGTATACCTGCCCTGGCATCCATCTGCATGATCCATATATATCCACCCATGTGTCTGTCTATGAGCCCACTTACCCACCTGTCTACTTGCCCTGGTGTCAAGAGTGATTGTCATAAGCTATTGTGGTCCATGACACAATTACAGCTTATAGCAATTGATAATTCAGATGCCAACCCACCAGACAAATGGCTCTCTGACAGAGGATCCCAATTGGGCAGGGCCTGCAGGGCCAGGGGCTCTGAAAAACCAGTTGCTCCTGTCTGTAATTTCACTTGTTCAATAACAGCTATGATATCTCCCTATTATCATGTATTTTCATGTAATGTGTACATGTAATCTCATGATTACATCTCAGTGGGCACATATATATGTGGGTGGGCAGGATGACTTCTCATTTAACTACATAATTTTGATGAATAGAAACTGACCAAAATATGCTTCATAACTAGATCTATTATTCCATATGACAGACATTTAGAGGTCTGTTTTCCATCCTTGGCTTACTGACAGGGATGGATTATAGGAAGAACTTTCATAAATTTTATTCATGAGTCAAAATGCAAATGTTTGGCCTTATTGAATCAAAGCCCTTCAAAAGATGTATGGTGAACTTGAGTGATATTACAGGTGTCTGGTCTTGTTATATCATAGTCCTTCAAGAGATCAATAGCATCTATGTTGCTCTAAGCTTTCTCCACCAGCCTCTCCTCACTCTGATTCAACAAGCCATTAAAACTTTGCATACTTCTACACCAGTTTTTAATGCAAGATTTTAGGTTTAGTAGACCAACTGTTTATATTATTAATCATATAAAATAGTACACATATTCTTTGCCTCTTCCTTAAATCTCTCATTGGTTTAGTTTCTTCCCATGTACCCTTGTAGCTGATTCTTTAAGAGATGAGCCCAAACTTTTACAACATACAGTTGTGGTCAGTCACAAATTAAGCTGATCAAGTCTTTGCCAAGTGTGACTCTTACTGTATCTACAAGGAATACTTGTCCCTGAGAGTTTGCCTTGTAGTTTTTTATTACTAACAAGTTGTTAATGAATACATATATATTCATATTTAATATATTCATATGTATGCTTAGGAATTTGTAACAGGTAGAAGAAACTAAGAGAAGAAACAAAGAGCAGAAAAATAAAGAGACAGAATGAAGAGCATTTGCCCTTGTACATGAAATTATTATAGAAATCTTTTCCTTTCCTCATTCTTAAGAGCATTCTCTAAAGTTACTTGGGTAGTGGCTCTGAGACCTGAACCCCCAGGCTGCTAAACCCTGGCATCCATCTGCATGCTTCATATGTATCCACACAGGTATCAAGTCTATGATCCCACTTACCCATTTTTCTGCCCATCTGGTACCTGAAGAAGTAAGTTCAGAAGATGGCTTGTTAGATTTGGGCAGAAGGAGGAATTGAAGGATAATTACATAGGTCGTTGAGCCTGTTGGATATATAATTTGAAACTTTGATTAAATATGTCAGGGATTCCTATCAATTTTGTTACTTTAAAATTATAAATTAAAATCCATGGAGACTATGAGTGTTTTCAAAGATTACAAAATTTTGATAACTTAATTATCAATTTGTGCTTCCCTAAGAATTAAAAGAGAAACTGAAAACTCAAATAAAATATATCAAGAGGATACTGATATTTCATGGTCACTGACAGTTTATAGTGAAAGAGAATAGGATCATTTTCTGTAGAAATCATTCATTGCAATAACCAAACTTCTTTGTCTGAGAAGAGATGATACTCCCCTTTACCAAGTCATGTTGAGCAGCGATGACCAATCTTAGAAACACTACAATTTGTCAACATATTTTCAATGATCTATGGATTTCATTTTATATCATCCTTGAAATTATTGTCTGCATAAAGGCCAATTGTCTCCTTCAAATGTAAAAGCACATGTGTGCACATACCAGTGTCCAGATGAAGATATTTTGTTATCTATACAATGAAAGTGGTCAAAGTAGAAAGATAACTTCCAACAGAGATCTGGCTATGTAACTTTTATAAAACCTTTTATTAGTTTACCATGGCAGCCTAGAGGCAGTTACATTGTCACCTGTTATCATGCTCACCTCTAAAAAGTGTCCACCAGTCACATTTCTCTCTCTTGTCTTTCTCATCTCTTGTTGCTCTTCTTGCCTGTTCTGTCTGTCTGTCTGTCTGCCTCTCTAATCCCCACTCCAACTCTTTCACTCTTTCTTTCTCCTCCCCTCTCCTCCCCCAATAAACCTCTTGCACTAACTCTGTTGTGTGTGTGGCTTGTTTCCTTTGTGGCCTATCTTGGCAGGGCCCACTGAATGGTACCCACTTTGCCTTTTTTTAATCCTTTCACTATTTTTCATTATGGTTATCTGAAAGGATTCTACTTGGCAACGTGGAATCCTTGTGAGTTTAAGCACTGCTCACCAGCATTTAAACAATTCTTAAAATTCCCTCTCCTCCACAAACTCACCTGTGCTATAGAACATGCTTTCCCATAGGCTCCTCTTTCCAAGACTGGACATGGATCTATGGTAGATATCATTTTCTTTAGAGCACTGAGTATTCAGTGGTCTTCAGTGATGCCCACTAATGCTCCATACTTAAGTTCATTTAGGACAGCTTGCCTAGTACTCTGAAATCTCTAAGACTGAGACTACTTCAACAATATACAGATAATATATATACAATATACAGATAAACAATATACAGATATACAATATACATTTTTTTAGTAAAAATTAAGAAATTGAGATAGTGTTAATAGTGGATATACACAGATTCATAGATTGATAAAAAGGAGATTTTAAAATTTATTGAGAAACAATAAGGGAGAAAATCAAGTCAAGTATAAGCCTTCTATATAGGAAATGAAAGTTTTGTTGGAATCTTGGTGTGTTAATAGCTACTTTCCAATCTCTAATTTATAGAGAGGCTCATTTTTGCTTGGCTTTTTATTCCATGCAGCACTGGCCAACTTCAAAGACTGATGAAATCTGAGAGTGGTATTAGACCTAACATCATTTCCAGATGGGCTTTAAGCTGAGCGAGAATGAGTTGGACAGGAAGGGAAATAGAAAGGAGGAGAAAAGGTCTCCAGATGAAACTCTTAGCCTCATAGGAAATCGAAATATTATTTTTCATTCCTCTGTAGGGATCTCTCAGACAGTTTATGCTGCTCTGAAATCATGCTGTTTCCTAAGATGGCATTGGACTAAAGATATCACAGAATGAGATGGATTGTAATTTATGTGTCCCAATTAGTATGAGGGATTTCCTGGAAGCAGTCCACTCTCTGAAATGATTCTCTGTGACTGTGCATGGAATCTTTAGGCTCTACTAAGCAGAGAATGCAGTTATGTTGGGTCAGCATCTCAGAAGTTATTTCCTGCATCACATTTAGCTCTGCGGGACCAGCTCTGAATAATAGTAATTGTTCTCGGGGTTTCTCTTTTGTCTTCATCAAAAACATCTTAATTCTGAATCTATCAGAAACCAAGATTTTAAGTCACTAAACCAAATCTTGGTAGAGTGAAAGGTGGAAAATATGAGCAAAAGTGTACAGAAGTAAGAGCTGACAGTCCTCGAGGGATAGGATAAAGCTGAAAATACGATATGTCTTCAAGCCAAGCTGATGTAGTCATTCCACATGATTTTTATATAGCCATATGCCAGGTTAGAAACAAGAAAGGCCAGCAAGATGGCTGGAAGGGTAAAGGTGCCTGATGCTAAGCTCAATGACCTGAGTTCTATTCTTAAACTCTGAAATCCTAAAAGTTGTCCTCTGTGCTCCACATGTGTGTTGTGACACACATTCACACATGTACATACTCACAAAATAAATATGTAACAAAAATTAGTTACTAGTCTTTTCAAAACTATTTCTTTAAAAAGGAAACAAGGTTATTCACACAAGCAGTCATCCTAATTCACACTAGGGTTAAAGCTGGAACTTCTCAATAGCCATTTTAAAAGTAGCGTTCTTACACTATATAATTGGATGCTATGGAGTTGCTAGGCCTGGGTTTAGCACTCTGGGTGGCAGTGTATTAGTAAGTATCTGCTATTATTGACCTAATTGAGGTCCGGGGATAGTATTCACTATGTCACAGTTTTGCATGAAATCTAGACATGACACATGCACGGCTCTTATTGCAGGAACACAACAGGCTTCCCATAAATAACGTTTTTTCTCTGTCATTGTCATGAGTTGAGTCCTCAAATCTTTTCTAGATGTTCTTGTTATGCAACCACATTTTAAAATAATCCAGAAGTTTAAAAGTCAATCAATCTCCAGGTTCTGCATACAGTGCTTAAAGCACCCACACATCAGGCACATTTGGGAAATCATTGTGTCTGTATTGAATATGGACAGACTTTCCCCTTAACTGTTCCCTAAAAAAGTACAGTTTAAGAGCTATTTACATGTCATTTACATTTTAGTAGGGATTATGTGTGACTTGGAGGTGATACAAAGGGCGTGGGAAGTATGCATTCAGTAGGTACAGTATTATGCCATGCTATAAACAGGACTGGAGAGTAAGGTGGGTGAACTGAGGCTGACTCGACTTTGTACCCCCTGTAGTTCATTTGCAAGAGGAAATGTGCCTTGAGCTGAGATCATTTTACTCCTATAAGCATTTTTTCCCTTACTGTATTAAGGGCTTGTATCACTGGACATGAGGAACCTCCTCCCATCTGGATTTTGTGGGTTCTACTCACAGGAACTTCCTGTGCCCAGGATTCTTCTTGCAAACTGGTAGCCAGTTCACATGGTTACACTCAGTATGATCCCATTATCAAGGCTGATGTCTGTAATGTGCTATCTTGCTTGGAGATGCCTCATGTCTTAGTTTCATTCTTCTGATGTTAGCAGTCATTCAGCCTCATGCTTGAACATCTCAGACATTGCGAAGAGTTTTAAGTCAACTTTGGGATTACAGGATTTTTGCCCGTGTTCTGCTACATAACACCTCTCAATCCATGAGTCTCAGAGCAGTGTATCACTGCTATTCATTATTCCCGAAAGTAGTTAAGATACATATATTCAGTTTTCACACTTGTGCTCTGATTCTCCTGTTTACTTTATTACTGTGCCACATCTGTATTGTGATATCACACAGCAAATCTTAGTGTAATCTTTCCTTTTAGTCGCAGACTAGCAGGTAACATATACCTACTCTCACTGCCAATTCTTATATTGACATCACTTATCACTTGTCATTTTGTGATTTAAAGATGATTTTCTAATAGATACTTTTTTAAAAAAAATGACCAGCAAAAAAGGTAAAAAGAAAAATTCACTTTAAACAAAAACAACTGCAAAATAGCTTCCAGGGACACTGTCATCTAAATTCTTACACACCGCTTATTTTTAGGCTCTTCATGTTGGAATATTCATTTTGTAGGCTAATTGGTTCCTTCCAGCCTCCTATACTTTATTTCTTTGGTGTTAAAGGAATGTTCTCATAAAGTTTAATTTAACACTTTCTCTCAAGAGTCCTTTGGTTTAGATGTCAAAATGGTTTTCTTTAACAACTCAGACAGTTTACTGGAATATTCCTAAATATTGACTGATTCTGAAAAAAAAGACACTTTTTACTAAGAAATAAAAATTAATTTCAAGGAAAACAATATAATTATATTTCTTTAGATTTGCTCTGCTGTCTTGGTTCAGTTTGGATTTTGCTTCAGGAATTCTCTTTTATCCATGTTAGATCCTTTTTTTCCCTCCTAACTTTAGTACTTGTCAAGTTTTTGTGATTTGTTTTTTAAAAGTCCCTTCTTTCTCTATCGTCTATCTTTCTGAAGATGTTGTTCTGTATTTTCAGAGTCATTTGCTCATTCTAGTGTGGCCACTATTCTGAAATATTGTATCTTCTTTTTGCTGTTCATGTGTTAGCATTTTCTTAATGGTTGTTTTAAAATAAAAGTTCCAATTTTGCTCTGTGTTTTGAATATCTTTTGTGTGTTTTCATTATCTATAAAGATCTTTCCATCCTCATTTTTTGAAAGCTTGCATAGGATTGGATCTGGCTGGTTCTCTTCCCTTACACTCTTATGAAAGCTTGTATAAGATTGGATCTGGCTTGTCCTCTTCCCTTGTTCTCTATGAAAGCTTGTATAGGATTGGACCTGGCTAGTTCTCTTCCCTTATACTTGTATGAAACTTGTATAGGATTGGACCTGAATAATTTTCTTCCCTGTACAACTCCTGAAGGTCTATAGGCTCTTCCTCTGTTAGGAACATAGCCTAGCTCCTGGATTAATTGTCATTTTATATTGCTTACCCAGTGTTCCAGTCAGGGCCTGCTACCACCATGGGTTTCCCTCTTCTTTGATTATGAACTACCCATTGCTTCTCTCATCTACTTTCACAGTACTGACTGACATTTGTTTGCATCATCCCCCTGCCCCACTCATGTCTTCCTACCTTCTGTCTCTCCTAACCCATCTCTCTCCTTCCCTTCTCTCTCCCTCTTTTCTTCCCCCTTCTTTCTTCTACTGGGATCAAACACAGTGCGTCATAGAAGTTAGGCACGTGTCGGAAGACAGTCCAGGAATGGAGTTGTATGAGAATCTGAGTGTTTGAGAAAACGCCGAGAAAATAGAAGAGCCTCGTGACCTCAGTTTCTTCAAAACCACAGAATTGTTCTCAGAATGTGTTTTAGTGTGCCGCCCAGGCGGAGCATTTAGAGCTGAATTTACTTCAGGTTCCTCATTGGTTATAGTTATTTGTTTATATGCCTTCATGGAAAACCATATTTTGCCACTTGCAGCGTGCCCACCACATGCTGCTTGCCCTTGTGTTTGGACACGTTACTCACGTGACTCCTCTTAACCATCAGAGTGTAAATTGTCTGATGCTCTGAATAAAGTTGGCTATTGTGTGAGACTTTAGTCCGCCTCATATCAACTCCATTCTCCCAGGTCCCAGCACCTCTAGAGCAATGGACAGGCAGACACTCTTCCTCTTACCTCCTTTCAATTGTTCGGTTCCCAAATCTTGTTTGTTTGTTTGTTTGTTTGTTTGCTTTGGGGGGGGCTTCTCTTTTCCACCCTATGCAAAGATTCAGAGACAAACACACTGTCATCACCATATTTTGCAGATCTTCTTTTATAACTTTAAAAAGCAGGAATAAGTATTTGATTTGCCATAAAGTAGGTTTGCATAAAAAAGAAAACACCCAAAGAGTGGGTTTGTTTTTTGTCTGGACACTGCAGCTCTGTGTTCCAGGAAAAAATGACAGTTCCTAGGTTTTCATGCTTTCAAAACTAACTTTGGCAAATACAGGTGTGGACTCAATAAAAAAACAAAGAAAGAAAAAGCTTTCGTTATGCAGTGATATTTACAATTGATCCCCTGGGCCTCTTTGTTGTTTCAACTCTGTTTTCTACGATGAACCTCAGTGGAAGGGATTCAGTACAGCACTTATAATGCTGAGCCTGATCCCTGATATTCCAAAGCTAATGGGCTGTGGCCAGAGAACTGCCAAACTGGGCACATTCTGTAGCTGCCATTTATTCTCTGCTGTCAGTGACGGGGAGTTTTCTTGAATGGGAAGGTTTCTTTAGCTCCATACAGATGCAGGCAGAGTGAATTATATACTTTACTAAAGGGAAAAATTAACTTCTAAGCACCCATTTATGTGTATGGGAACTCCTTCCATGACATATCTGCAAAGGGTAGATATTTGGGGTTCTTTCTTTCCAGCATTGGAATCCCCAGGATCTTAGCCATACTATGAGGCTTGGTGGCAAGCTCCTTTACCCAGTGAGCCAGAAAAAGAAAAAAGAAAAAAGAAAACAAACTCATGGGAAATGAGATATTGCTGCTTGTTTCATTCTTCTGCTAAGTTAGGGGAAGCACAGAAAAGAAGAACTTAGATAAAAGCCCCTAGCTCATTTCCAAGCAATAATCTATTTTGAAAAGTTTAAGGTATTGTTTACAGAGCTTGCAAGTGAACTATTTCTACTATTCGGAGAGATAGTTTGTTAATATATAGTTAATATACATAGTTAATACGTACAGTTAGTGTTTTAACACATAGTTAGTGTATATAGTTAATATGTACAGAGCTAGTATGTTAATAGATAGTTGATATGTGCAGAGTTAGTGTGTTAACACATAGTTAATATACACAGCTAATATGTACAGAGTTAGTGTGCTAATACATAATTAATATACATAGTTAATATGTGCAGAGTTAGTGTGCTAATACATAGTTAATATAGGTATAGAGTTATTAGTGCTGGCTACTATCAATAGTTCTGAGCAGTTAAATCATCGAAATTCTTTCTAGCAGATCTTTGTAGTTAGTTGGACATCAGCTTCTATGGTTCAAGATGTCTCTTGTTTACCCTGAGAGTTTACAGGCTGTGGCCCTGTCTGATAAGTACAGGATATGTCTTATCATTTATGTGAATGAACCAACCCATCCATCCTGCTGGCTACCCAGCCAGGACATTCAAAGCTGTTCAACAAGGAACTACATTTTATGATGTCAAACACAGGAAGACAAAATTTTTGTTTATTAAAAAAAATGAACACTTAATGAAGATTACTAAATCTTGATAATTAAGGATGATAATCTTTATTATTTTGCTCAGATGTTTAGGTTGGAAAGCAGAGAGAGAGAGTAGATCACTATAGTGAAGCTAAAGAACCATGGAGATATATTTAGTTAGGTCTAGATCTCAATCTATAATAAACTAGCTCTCATTTGTTTCAATGAAAGTGGATCCTATAACCTACTGAAAATCAGAACCCAAGATGATCTTCATTCAGACTTCCAAAAGAAAGGGCTGAGACTGTGGCTCAGCTGGCAGAGTGCTTGCTAACACGTGTTAAGTCCTTTGTTCAGTTCCTAGCTGAGTAAACATGGCATGATGGCACATAGCTACAATCTCAGAACTTTCAACACTAGAGAGGTAGAGGCAGAAATATCATCAGTTCATGAATATTCTTTGCTATACAACAAGTTTGAAATTAGCCTGTGGTAATGAGACCCTATCTCAAAATAAAACTAGAATATTTTCGGTTGGGATGAAACACTCATACAGCATGCACAGTCCTAGCTTTAACTCCTAGCACTTTATGAAACAGGTGTGGTTCTGTGTGCCTAAAATGCTAGCACCAGAAAGGCTGAGATGGGTGGATTACCCAAAGTATAAGTCCATCATGGACTGCAGCATGGGGTCCTATTTCTTCAAACAAAACAAATCAAATCAGAGAATTCAGAGAATGATGCCAAGCCTTCCATTCTGAGACCACACCCAGGTGAGTGGCCTTCTAGAATGAAATCCTTTTCTAGAGCTGTTCCTACTTCAGTCAGGGAGCTCAGGGACACAGTGGAGTCAAGTGATCAGTTCACAGCACACTGGAGACACAGAGTAGACAAAAGCTTTCCGTCCTGCACATACAGTGGTCTAGATAATTCTGGTTTGATTTACCTGAGTCTTTCAGTGACCCTTCTTCCATCTTTCACCTTCTGCAGAGAGTCACATACACAGAACTCTCTCCCAACATCTGCTCCACTGCCATGGGCTCTCTCCCGATGAGTGAATGAGGCATGCCAAGGCACTGTGATGAAGAGGTCACTTAATTTCTGTTTGTAAAGCCAAATCTCCCGTGCTCCCCGTAATTACCAATCAATTTTACATAAATAGCAAAATTAAGTCCCATTATTCTCATTTACCACAAAATTAGAAGAATTAATTAAACATGGAAAAGGGGCCAATGCCTGCCAAATCACCACTTCCAGTAGACAGAAACAAATTCTACACAGGCAGGAAGAAAACTGAACATGGTGTCTGGAGACTGTGAAGGGATGCAACTGGAAGCAGCCTGCAGGTGAGGCAAATCTCAATGCTCCTATGGTACAGAGGAAACAGGTTCTTCCCTACAGACATGGGGAAGCATCATTGCAGTCTTGATAACACAAAGTGTGGGGCTCCTTCCCATTATTTGAAGAAGGCATTGTTTGTGTTTATTCTGGAGGGATATCCCAGTTACTAAAGTACTTGCCTTGCCAGCATGAGATCTGGGTTCAAGCTCCAGTGCCCACAGGAGGAAAGCCAGGCATGATGGTGTGCAATTGCAATCCTAGAGACAGAGAGGTGGAGGCAGGTAAATCCCCAAGGCTCGCTGCCCAGCAGGTCTAGCCAAATCAAAGAGCTCTGTGTCTGTGAGAGTTTGTCTCAAAAGCAAGAAGAACCATGCCTGAAGAACATCACCTGAGGTTTACCTTCTAGAAGATTCTGGTTTTATCTCATATAGGCCTGCAAGCACACCTGCACAAGCATGTGCCTCTGCACACACAGGAACACATGCACATACAACATGCACATGCAAACTCTATAAACCCTGAAAAGAAGGCAAACCTATGCATGTGCCTGTCCCTGTTGCTAATGAGTCCAGCTAAGCTCCAGAGGCCAGACCACAGGAGCAGCCCTGCTTTGTTGAGAAAGGGTATGTAATGGATAAGACAAAATCCCTGAAATAGAGAGAAATGGAGAGCAGAAGGGTAAGGGATAGAGCCACTGTTTGAAGTCACATAAATTTGGCATTGGGCTCAATCACATTCAAATCTTTTACAAAGTTTATAAGTTATCAGGTTGAGGTTGGTAAATTAGATTCACAAGCCAGCAAAGGTTAAGAAATAAGACTGTCTGAGCATCCCTTGCAATGATTCCCATTATGACAGAGCGCAATATCAACCATTCCTTGGATAACCCCCAAATATAATACCACTCTAATGTCTGGACTACACATTAAAAGTTCTTACTTTCCTTAAAGATAATTTTTATCTCCTGTGTCCTTTGACTTATGCTGAGTTGTCTTGGGAATGCTGAACTATTACCTCAAGTTGTCCCTGGTAATCATGCAGCATCCACCCAGTGTTGGCTGGGAAAATGGCTCCTCTGGCAAAAGGCAGGCAATTGCTGCTTTAATTAGCTGCCTTCTATAAATGCGCCATTTTTCTTTTAACTCTATGCTGGAATTTTATTTATACAGAGAAGAGAGAGCAATGAGTTTTTGGATTATAGTGATTAGTATTAGTTAGTGTTTGAGCATAAGTGAGGATGACTAAGAGAAGTGTAGATGTGTACTAGACACAGAGCAAAAGAGTGTCTGTCAGAACTTAGGTTTCACCTGCATCTCCAAGCAGGAACTGAGAACTCAGGCACAAAGAGAAGCAACAAATTCTTCTCCCAAATTCACATCACCCTCTTTTGAATGATCCATGTGTTATGTTTCTATGAAGTTTGCTCCCAAGCCAAGTTGTGGTGAGTCACCAGCCTCTGAGCTGGCAACAGGAGGTAGAAGCTGGTAACAGCAGCAGTTACCAGAATGTCCTTGCTGGACTTTAGGTGCCAGAAGGGGGCTCTGGTCCCTACTTCTTTGGCATCTCCTAAATGAGCACCTATCTGAAGGTGTGTGTGCTTATGGGACAGGAGTAGAGGAGATACCAGGATGGGCAACCGACTAGCCAACTCCTCACAACACCTTTACCTTTCCCCAAATTGGCACTGCATCTCCTTGGACCCCTCTTCATGCTGTACAGGATGCTATCTGTCTTTCTGTCTATCTATCTATATCTATCTATCTATCTATCTATCTATCTATCTATCTATCTATCTATCTATCTATCATCTATTATCTGTTTCTATCATCTATCTGTCTTGTCTGTCTATCTATCTATCCATCCTCTCTCCCTCCTTCCTTCTCTCTTAATTCCCACTTATAATTCTTTAATAAATTTTCCTCTAAAACTACTTGTCTATGGTCTGTGAATTTTATTCTATAAATTTGTGAGACAAGTACCCAAGGCCTTGGTCTATGTCAGCTTTGGTGAGCCTCAGCTTTCTAGGGTCCCTGAGAAAGACTACTTTATTCTAAAATATATCCCAATAGCCTTGGACCTGTATTTCTTTTAACTGAGTAGAATAAGAGAATGGAAGTCTCAATCCAACAAAAGCCAGAGACAACTGGAGGAGGAGGAGAAAACAGGATTTGGAACTATAGGATGTTTGATGCATTCTAAAGTCATTTATAATATGTGGATGAGTTACACACTTTCACACTTCCACTAGATTACTAAAAGTTAACTGTGTGTGTGTGTTTGTGTGTGTGTGTGTGTGGTGTTTAGGGGTCAGAGGACACCCTTCAGTGTTGTTTCTCGGGAGCACCACTGCTCTATTTTTATTTTTTATTTTTATCTTTTGACACAGGGCCTCCCATTGGCCTGGAACTCACCTCATAAGCTATGCTGTGTGATATCAAGTCCCTGGGATCCACGTGTCTTTACCTCTCCATGTCAAAGATTACATGTATGGTTAATAACACCCACCTTTCCTTTACATGGATTCTGGGGATCAAACTCGGGTCTTTGAATTTGCAAGGCAAGCATGTTTCCAATCCCTAATAGTGTTAACAGTCACATATAGGTAAAAATGACTCAGAATTTGTCTGTTATTACTATTGGTAGACATAAAAGGGAATGCTTCATTTGGACAGGCTGGGCCAGACACATTCTTCACCCTCTCCCTGTCAGTTCTACAGTGTGGATGGAGACAGTAAAGTTGTAAGGGAGACTGAGGATACAGGTTTAGGGTGGGATGTCTCTGGATAGTTATTCAAGTTGCTATGAGATCTTGAGCAATTCATTTGCTCTCCCTATTCCCCACCTAGAGCCTAAGGGTTCAAAGGGCTGACTGAGATCAGTCCTGAAAAACTTAGGCAGCTAACGTTAGTCAGACCCTGGGAGGGGCTGGGCTATTTGGGGGCAACTGCAGTCTCTGCCATTATTTCCACTCTGCTGCCTGCCCTCTCCTGCAGACTCTTGAAACCCAACCCTTTGCAGCTCCCTTTTGTCTTTTGTCAGGGGGCAAATTAGCATTTGGGTTGGAGAAAATACTAGAGGAGGAAGGAGGGAGTGCTAGGCTTGCTTCTCCCCCCCCCCCCCCCCCCCCCCCCCCCCGACACTATGGGCTAACAGCACGGATTGTGGCAGAGGGATGATATACCAAACCCTCTTGTCTTTTGTTTATTTTACTTTGATCTATTTGTGTATTTATTGACATGCAAGGTTTGACAACACTGTAGTCTCTGGTAGAATCACAGTTTCTGGGATAAATGCAGAGGTTCTGTCATCACCTCCAAGAGGACCTTGGAATTCTAGCAACAAAATATTACAGACGCTGCAAAAAGAAGTTCTTATTGTGCCTTGCTAGGTGTACTCCATCTTCCTTGTGATGGGCATTCCAGATGCTGACAGAGGAAAACCCCTAAGGTTCCCAGGGCCAATCCCAGATGTCTGTAAGCTTCATGCAGGCCCCTATCCTTGCCCACCAGCTGCTGTGAGGAAACAGAATAGGAAGGTAGGTAGGTAACCACAGTCACAGATCTGTCTAGGGTCAGGGAGCAGTTGCTATTAGACAAGATAGCTGGGTGGCTAGTTTCTGATCACAGGGCACAAGTGATAACATAATCCTTTTCTCTCTGGTATTCTTTTTGCCATGATCACAGCATCAAGAAACCTAAGAAGGCCGGGCTGGAACGTGTGGGCCTTGTAAAGCTAGCTAATCTCATGAAAAAGAGCTAAAAGTCTGTAGATGTTTCCGACCAGGACAGCCCTTTGCTGGCTTAGCTCTCTATGTGCCTCTACCTTCAGACAGAATTCCATCCACCTGCCTGCTAGTTCCTTCAATGAAATCCCTTTGGGGACCAGTTCAGGACACCTGCCCTTTCCTTCAATCCCAGGACTGAATGGGACAGCAAGAATCTGGTCTGGGGAAAACAGAGGCAAATATACAACCCCATTTCTGTAAGCTCTTGGTTTGGAGATAAATCACAGAGGGGAAACTTATTTCCAAATATTTATTCTCTTGGACACTACTTTGAAATTTCAAAACCACACCAAAAAAAACAAAAAAACAAAAACAAACAAACAAAAAAAAAACCATGAAACAGATAAATATTTTGCAGATTCACTGAAGATTTTTTTTTCTCACCCATACTATTAGTGTTTATTTTTATAATCCATTGGGAGTAGGTTGCAGCCTTCTCACCTCTTTGTTGTGAAATTCTTCGGACTATATTTCTTAAAAGTGAAGAGACTCATTACACACCTATGTCATTCTGGACAAGTAACTTTGCTGGGTGGTTTTTGTTTAACCTGCAGTGTGTGGTTACAATGCCCTTTGGTCATTTCTTCCTTTCTAATGAAGAATTTAGGACAACTTCTTCCATTTTTGTCTTCTTGTGTCTTGTTTATTTTCTAAAACCCTGAGCCAAAGATATGACTGAAGCCCTTATCTGCACTGGCAATGATGTATTCTCATATCAGCATTCCAATCTGTTTGCATCGTAAGGGCACATCACCACTGTAACGATACTATTCCCCCACTATAGCTGTCATGCTGGCAGCCTCCTCTTGTCTAAGGACAAGGTGGCTTCATATCAGATTATGACTTCCTGTTTGTGTGTCTTCTGGCAGAATGAAAAGGCAGCATCATACAGTCTGAGCGTTTCTAAGTTATGGAAGGTGGAAAGGGAAGGTTAGTGAGTTGGGAGATAAAAACTATCAATTATCTCAAAGAGTGGAGCAGGGCTTCTGAAAAGCTCTTCCTGTCAAACCCCAGCCCATGACTACCTCAATCCAGAATCCTGCATTTGACCTTGGATAGCCCCACTAGAGTGGGACTGTTTTGCTTATGAATGATTTGCAGAAAGGAAGAAGATATTGACCTCAGAACCTCAAGTTTCCCCAAGAGAGGGAGGTGTAAACCCCAGATCCAGCTTAGCCTCCCCAGTCACATCTGCTGCAGGTGTTAACCCACCTCTTTTTGCAGGGGCCACCTTGGTGGGACCACGCTGGTACCTTGCAGGTTTTCCAGCCCTGGGATCCTTACAGACACAGCCAGCCTGGGCATTGGTCTCATTAGAAGAACATTTGCATGTAGACACAAATGAGAAGGACCGTGAGTCAAAAGTTCAACTGAAATTAGAAATGCTCAGATGACAGGCAGGATCCCAAAAGCTGGCATTAGAAAGATTGACAATGACTCAGAGTGAGTGAGTCCCAAGTAAATGCATGGGGTGTGAGAGCTGGGGAGATGCTAACAGTGTTGGCCCATCTATACAGAGGCACAGGCACAGTCTTGGGAACACACGCTGAGAGCATTGCTCTAGCTACGCTGACTGTAGAGGGGAGGTCTGCGACCAAAGTTATCCCTTGGTTCCAGTAAACAGTTTGGAAGTTGCCACTCTCCAGAATGGCATTAGACAGTGAGGACAGCTCTCTACCATGAGTGTGAACCCCAGCCATGAGTGTGACCCCCAAACAGGTGCATAAGCACTAAACTCTCTTACCCAGGCAGAAGGATGGAAGGACCAACCCACTTGAGTCAGGTTTTTCAACTTCCAGGAACTGCAGTGTGGGTCACAGGTGAGGAATGAGGAGGGCAACAGGGATGTAGGCAAGAGGATTTCTGACAAAGTTTCAAACACTACCACTTGGTTGTTAGGAGATGGCAGGCTTTGCCTAATAGAAATGTTCAAAATAAGCCCACCATGTATGGAAAGAGGTACTTTCAGAATTCCAAAATTCAGAGCAAGGGATGTAACTCAATTTGTAGAATGCCTGCTGCATATTCATGAGACCCTGGGGTTCCATGTCCAGTAGCACAGAAATCAGGAATCCGGTATATGTTTGTAATCCCAGTACTTAGAAGGTAGAGGCAAGAAGATCAGAGTTCAAAGGTCATTCTTGGCTGCATAATGAGTTCAGGGTAGCCTGGCCTCCCACAACAACAAAACAAGAAGCAGCAGCTGCAATCATCAACTCGAGAACCCATAGTGTTAAACGGTTGAGTGGCACTTCCAGAGTTGTACAGATCTCCAAACAGAAGCCAAAACTTGAGTGTGAAAAAGAAAGGATAGGTGAGGGGAGAAGCGAGGGAGCTCCCACTGCAGCCTTAGGGGGTTTGCCCTACTGCAAAGAGAGACACAGTGCCCTCTGCCTCTGAGGCGGGCAGGGACATGCTCAAGAGCACACAGGGAGTCACTCTGCCGAGACGAACATTTTGTATGCGCATTTGTGCCTCCAAATAGTCGAAGCCTCTAATAATGTAGAAGAAATATGGGGTGATCTTGGGATATTGAGTGTGTTCATAGCATCAATCTGGACTAACCAACTGGGACTGCATTTTCAGCTCAGTGGCATCATGGACATAAGCTCAGAGGCAAAACCCATCTTAAAGTCTCACAGAGGCAGAGAACAGACCACTCAGGAAATGCCCCATCAGGCACAAATCCCTGACAAATGAAGATGCCACCATGAATCCATGGAGCACACACAGGCAAATTCAGTCAGACAACTAAGGCAAAAGGGACAGGAAGGTGAAGGCCATTAACAGGAAAGTGGCAGGTATGGGCGTTGGGATTAGCTGTGTGCTGAACCTCACTGGACCTCTCTTCTCTTACCAGAGTTCCTACCCACTTACACTGCTGTAGGAATTTAACTAATTAACTCTTTTCCCATTTTTTCTCTTTTTGTGTGTGATACATGTATGTATGTTTTTGCATGTGCACGGGTTTACTTGTGTGTGAGTGTATGTGCGTGAGGCCTGGGGTAGATGCTCTCAAATTTTTCATTGAGGTTAGGTCTCTCAGTCAAACCCAGAGCTTTCCAGTGTGACTGGTCCCCTGAGCCAGCTTGTGCTGGGGATCCCCGTCACTGTCTTCTGATGGTGGCCTTTCAGCCAGACCATCATACCCAACTGGCATTTGCATAGGTTCCGGGGATCTGAACCTGGGTCCTCATATTTACATAGTCATCATTGACACTGAGCATCCCCCCCAGCTCCCTGCTGTGGGATTCGTAAAGCTTCCAAAATAGTGTTTAATGCAGAGTAAGGGCTGCCAGCACCATAGCTGCCATTGTTGTTCTTGTTGTTAATTTAGTGTGCAATCTGTCTTGTGTTAAATTTATTTCTACCAACTAACCAGGACATGGGAAAATAGCATCAGAATTAACAGTTAAATGGGGTGGCAATCATGTTTTTAGTTAAGATAATGGCATTTCAGTAAGCTAACTCTTGCTAGCTCTTGCCCCGGTGCTCCAAGCAGGTGGCTCCTGATTTAGCCTCACGGTTTGCAGCACATTCGGTGTGTATTCCTGAGTCTAGTTTCTGCTCTGGGACTAAAACATGACAGTGCATATAAAACTATTGTTTCTCATTATCAATATCATTAAAACAATAGCAATACAGTACAACAATTGAGGGTCGAATAATTCAATTTAAAATCTGCCAGTCAAACATAGAGGGAGAACTCAGCTGAAGCCATTTTCCAAAAGGAGGTAAAAATCAATTCTCATCTTTTTCTTCTTTTGGGGGGGTGAGATAATAAAAATAAAAGTTTTGTAAATCACAATGCATATTTCATCCTGTGTCTACAAAAGCATACTTTTAAAGATCTTTCATTTTGTCGTCTCTAAGATATTTTGACCTCTAGTTTTTATATTACCGGCAAAATAGGCAGTTTGTTTTCCAGATTTTAAAGTAGGCTCTCAATCTGGAACACAGGGGAAACTGCGCCATCTGCTGGCCAGAGTGGAGAATTGCTTAAGGGCGCTTTCTATGGAGGAGATGGAGTTGCTGTGGCTTGCACTTGGAAAGTGCAGCCACTGTGGGAATCAAGCAACGTCGCAGCTTGAATCCCACTGCCCTGCTGCTGCTCTTGTGACAACTAGAGCTTTTGCTGGTCTCTGGGAACAGAACAGTCTTTCCAACTTTAGAAGCAGAAAGTCATCCAGCGGGGAGCCAGCTGGGAGTTCCGGTCAGGAGGCTTTGTCCTTCCTGGCTGGGAGCTCATCAGAGCCTGTGTCCCCTGGCCTGCCTGGGGTGTCGGGCCATCCTCTGGCTCCAGGGCTCCCTTCCTTCCCTTGGGGTTTGATGGCCAAATTAATTAAAGCAAACTTTTTATTTGTGTACACGGCCTGTCACCCTCTACAGGGAGGATTCAAGAGGTCAGCACTGGCTGTGGGGAAGATAACGTTTTTATAGCTCAGGGGGAGAGACTTTCCAAATGGGGGATTTGGCAGGCAAATAGTCAAGGTTACAGAAACAGAACAAGTTGGTCATAACAACCTCCTGAAACAAAGACATGATTGCCATTACTGGAGCAGGCAGTACAGAACCACTTGTAATTAAGGTTACAGGTGGGACATAACCCGATGCTTGAGAAACAGATTTAAGTATAAACAAGAATGAACCTTGTTTGTATTTACTGTAAGATGGCTTTCAAGCCTAAGATGGAGGCAGGCATCACATAGCTTGTTGATGGTGGAGCTGGGGCCTGAATCTTGGCTGCCTTACTTTAGAATCCACACCTCCAATCTGTTTTTTAGATTTAGATAACTAACACTGACAGACCAGGTGATGCAACAGGCTGGAGAAACTGGATCCCTAGAAGAGGAAACTCTGAAAATGGCCTTCCCTTTGGTGACAGTGGGCACTTGGATGGCGAGACTGAGAATCCTCAATGACTGGAGGGAAAAAGTGGGTTCTAGCGAACAAGAGGAGGGGAGCCCAGGGAGCATCTGTTAATCCCACTGGTTAAGAATAAGACCATTACCACTATTAAAAGCAAAAATTTGAAGCAAACTCTAACTAAATACTGGCCAGGTGAATGGGCTCTGGCCAGGTCCATACCCAGGTTCCTGGGAAATGGCCCCACGTCACAGTTTGCAGGGGATTAAAGTATTTTCCATCAGGTCCAATCAGGAGCAAGCATACATACTATCGTATTTCCTGCTTATGTACTCCTGCCCTATGTAATCAAGCACATCTGGTGCAGATGGGGCAAACAAACTTGTTCAGGGGAGTGAAAACATGTAGCTTGTTATCTCCCATAAACGATAGCCTCCAGCATTTTGTGAACTCTCTGTCCTTGGGTAAGGGGCTAGCAGATCAGAGGCATTTTTGTTTCATGAATCTCTAAGCCATACTAATTAAATGTAATTTTGGCTCTCCCGTGTCAAGGCCAAGCCACAAAAATATCAGATCATGGAAGAGACAGAGACTAATGAGGGAACAGAGGGACAAAAATCTCACGTGGATGTCATAGTCAAAGTCTTAGTCAATATACTCAGCTCAACTGTAGACCATGTAGAGAAGTGCAGGTAAGGAAGGGGAGTGCTGAGAAATAGCTGTTGGGTCAAGGTAGTGGGCACTGAGGTACTGCTCAACACAGGAAGGCTAGAAGACCACCCTACAAGCTCCTGGTGCTGTGGACAGCTCAGGACCACCAATTTCCATCACCAGACAGACTCCTGTTTCTCCTCATTTCAGAGTTAACAGGAGACCAGGAAAGAGGGTTACTGGGGAGATCACATAACTACGACCTGCACCCCATCTCATGGAGCCCATGGGGTCGGTGCTTTAGAGTGTAAACAGGCAATTAAATGCCAAAGCTATGGGCTGGAGAGATGGCTTAGTGGTTAAGAGCACTGACTGCTCTTCCAGAGGACCCGGGTTCAATTCCTAGCACTCACAAGGCAGCTCACAACTATCTGTAATTCCAGTTCCTGAGACCCAACACCCATGACAAAACACCAATGTGTGTGAAATATAAATAAATTTAAAACATAAAACCGAAAAAACTTGGGAACAATGGGCAAGACAAAGACTTAGTGGCTAGGAGAATAGGACTCCTAGTTTCAAAGGGCATACCTATTTCTCTGCAAGGCAGCCAACCCCAGGTGAGGAGCAGAGACCACAGCCTGAAAGATGGCCACATCTAACTAAGGGAGCACTGTGCCAGAACCACACTGCTAATCCTTGGGGTCTTAGTTATGAACATTTTGTAAAAATAGATTTTACATCATCTTGTACCTAAGTGAGTGAATTTTATATTGGTATCTACAAAAATAATTTTCTTTTGAAAATTTGAGCACTTGACTGGCTCTTCATTTAGGGTGTGTCAAGAGTCTCAAAGCAAGCATGTCCAGCTTCTGGTGCTAAAGCAAGGCTTGGTAGGGAGCCATGAAGCTGTGGCATGCAGGAAAAGAGGGTGACAAGCCATGTGAGGTGGCCTGAGGAAGCTCCTCAACCACACCGAAAGGCAGTGGCAAGTTCGGAGGGCTAATGGTGCCCTTCAAGGGTTGAAGTACAGGGAAAATTTAGAAAGAAGTCAGTTGGTAAAGAGCTTGTGTACTGTGCACGGGCCCTGGGTTCAAGCTATAGCATTGCATAAAGCTAGCTAGAGTGGTTCATGCCTGTGATCCCAGCAAATGAAAAGAGAGACAGGAAGGTGCAAATGTCAAGATCATCCTCAGCTAAGTGTCAGGCTAGCCTGTACTACGTAAAACTATGTCTCAAAAGCAAATAAGAACTTAAATAAATAAATAAGCAAACAAATGAGTAAACAAACAAACAAACAAACAAACAAACAAATAAATGAAGTGGGGGAGAAAAAGCCCTCCTATTTGGCTTAAGCCATCCCGAAGCTTTCTTGAGCAATAAGTCACCAACTTACAGTGCATCAGCTGGCTGACTGAGTCTCAGACTCGTCTCGCTTATGGAAAGGCATTACAACTGCAGTAGCAAGACAAAACACAAGCTGAGAGGAATTTCAAGTGATAGCCTTTGTGGAATTGTGGGTGTTGGTGGCCAAGAGATGAACCCCAAGTATCCTTGATGGCTGTGGTCCATGACTGAGCCCCATGTGTCCCCATGGCTGCTGTTCAGGCTGCTTTCCAGAGTTGCTTCTGTGAGCACAGTGCCCTTTCTGCCCACTGCCAACAGAGGGTGCCTTAGCTTAGGGTTGCTCCAGACTTCTTTTTTGCGCTTACTGAGTATAAACCTAAAACTGACTCCTGAAAGTTGGTTTGGGCTAGAGGCAAATAAACAACCAGTCTATTTGGAGACGTCTGATTTGTCTCCAGAGAAGAATGAGTGTTGAAACTAAGATTTTCACCCTCCCCCCACATAAAGCAACTAAATAACCCCTTTTCAGTCCATTCTGATATTCTGGTCACCTTAACATCTTTCTCTACCTAAAATCGTTGTTTATATAAATATTTGTTTTATTTTTAAAATTATGTGTGTATGTGTGTGTTGGTGAGTGTGGGATAGTTATGCAGCTATGGGAAGTGACCACAGAAGCCAGAGGTGTGAGTCCCTAAGAGCTGCAGTTACAGACAGTTATGAGCCACTTTGCATGGATGGTGAGAACCAAATTGGGGTCTGTAAGACGAATTGCTAAACAGTCTTATAATAAAAAACCCAGAGTTGGATATTGAGGTAAAGTCTGAGAGATCAGAAAAGCAGAAAGAAGCCAGCCACATTCTTACCACTTGGAAATCCTCAGCCAATGAGAATTACTTTCTATATACCCACACCTATATGTCTTTCTACTCTACATCTCACTTCCTCTCTCTACCCAGCTACATCACTTCCTGTCTGTCTGTACAGACCTCCAGACCTGTATGGTTAACTAGGGCTAGGAATTAAAGGCCACCTGGCTCTGTTCCCAGTGTGGCCTTGAACTCACAGAAATCTCGATGGATCTTTGCCTCCCAAATGCTAAGATTAAAGGCATGTGCTATCATTGCCTAACTTCTATGTTTAATATAGTGGCTGGCTTTTTCCTCTGATCCTCAGATAAGCTTTATTAGGGTGCACAATATTTTGGGGGACACAATATATCACCGCAGAACACTCCTCTGAGGAGTGCAGACTCTACCTTTGATCCATCTGTCTTCTGGCTAAAACACTCATCATATTTGTATTTTTCCCTTCCTCTGAGGACTTTATATGTGAAGAGCTCCGTCAGTCTTTACAGGATGCCTAGACATTGTCTAAAACATCACTGATCCCACTGTGTACTTATTCAGTGACTGGCTTACCACATCATCGAAATCCGTACAACTCACAATGACTTCCTCTGACAGCTACTCAATGATTAGTTTCTCCAGTCTCACAATCATTTCCACTCAACAATTCATTTGATAAGTCATCCTACTAGGGACCTCCTAATGCTAGGCAACTTACAAGAGTTATTACCTCAGACACAATCCTGGTTCCCAGGGTTGACAGTGGGTCACATTGGGAGTCAAAAATCTTATCCATAAAGAGCCTTGAATTTTCATCATCTGTATATAGTGAGTACATTTACAATTCCCCATCTACTGATAAAGGTGATTCCATATCTTGTACACTATGAGCAAAGCTACAGTAAACATGGGAGTGCTGGGGTCTTTTCTATGTTAACTTCATTTCCTGTATCTGCAAACAGTAGGTTTAGAAGGAACACAGACTTGTTGACATGCTGACTTTCAGATTTCTGGCCTCCTTGAGAATGATGAAATAGGAAATTGATGTATCTCGAAGCTGGCAAGGTTCTGAGGTTCACTTGCCATAGCACACCAGGCACACCAAATTGGCAGGCACACCAAATGGCAATGGCTGGACCAACACACAACTCAACAGAAAAGCAAAGTACAAGTGAGAGAAACATTTGGAATGTAGAACCCAAAGAACTCAGGGATGGTTGCATGTGGGAAGTGAGGGCAGGGAACATGCAGAGGCAATAATGATGTTCATGCAGCCATTAGCACTGGTGGCCTCTGGAAGGACAGCAAGGGATTTGTCTAATGAAAAGGACTTGCATAGTGACAATGACAGAGTAGAAAAAATCAGTGGGGAAGTAAAAGGAAGGACTAAGTTAGCCTCGCAGATCTGACTGGAAACTTCCCTTGGAGATAGAAAGCAGAATGGTGTTCAAGAAAGCTGAGCAGGGGTGAAGCGGGGCTGTGTTGGGATGGATATTTCAGTTGGGGCACAAGGCCCAACATGGGAAGGGTATTGATGATGGTGAATATGCTTTGGGATGGGGATGTCTGTTAGTTCCAACTGAAAAAACACAGAGAAGGATATGACAAATACATAGAGCTACCTCATGGCAGGGAGGCCACACAGGTGTCAAGAACAATGTCCTGAGTCTCCATGCCCGGTGAGCAAAAGCTCTGTACTTGTCGGTTCAAGCCAGGCTGCAGCAGGGTTGTCCTTCAGAGGAATGTGTAAGTTTGGGGTATCTCCTTTGGAGGAATCACACCACAGAGGAATAAAAGGTTGGGTGTTATTTTAATTAAATTTGTTTTCAATGTATTTTCTTCTGTCTGGGGAAAAGCCTTTTACACTCACATCATCTGATTCCTTTTTTAACTTTGTGTCCATTATCCTCATGATGAGCTTTTAACACATTAATGCAACCCTGTTTGTTGAAGAGTGATTCACACCAGCCAAATCAATAAATAGCAAATGTGTAACAATTCACTGAACCGAGACACTGACCCAAAGTGTAAATGGAAAACCTGGGTTCCACTTCCTCAAAAAAGACGCTTTCTGGTGCCCTCTCAAATTCATGGTTTCAGGATGACTGTGCAGAAATGCTGCCTCCAAACTTCAATTCCTAAGTGGCCATCAAGACATGAGAGCTAATTGTAAGAACCAGCTGGAGGTTCCTCCACCTGTCATGGCCTTTGATTTCTGGGTCCCTATCCAGCCAAACACTGGAGCTATACTCCTAGAGACATGCTTATCAGGAACAGAGAAGAATTCAACACACATTTTGATGATTTTTTAGGTTTGAATGGAAATGAACAAAGGAAAGTTTTTATATCTATACATGATGTGTGTGTGTGTGTTTGTGTTTGTGAGTGTGTGTGTGTCTGAATGTGTCTGTGTGTATGTACATCTATGTAAGTGGCAGTCATTGTGTGTTGTTTATGTGTGTACGTACATCTATGTAAATGGCAATCATTGTGTGTGTCTGTGTGTATGTACATCTATATAAATGGTCATCATTGTGTGTATCTGTATGTATGCATATCTACATAAATGGTAGTCATTGTGTGTGTCTGTGTGTATGTACATCAATGCAAATGACAATAATTGTGTGTGTCTGTGTGTATGTACATCAGTGTAAATGGCAATCATTGTGTGTGTGTGTGTGTGTGTGTGTGTGTGTGTGTGTGTGTAACTATGTAAATGGCAATCATTGTCAAATTTACAGTGTCTTCTTAGGCTTACAGAAGATAAAAGAGCTTTCAAATTATAACCTAGAAACTTCTCTGTGGGTGTGTAACATGTCCTCATTCCCACAAGGTGAAGAAAAGTCTTTGTTATAACCCCACAGGGGCAGGAATGGCTTTGGTATAACCCCACAGGGCAGAGAGCAGGAATGCCTTTGGTATAACACCACACTGGCAGGGAGCAGCAATGGCTTTGGTATAACACCACAGGGGCAGGAATGGCTTTGGTATAGCCCCACACAGGGAGCAGCAATGGCTTTGGTATAACACCACAGGGGCAGGAATGGCTTTGGTATGACCCCACACGGGCAGGGAACAAGAATGGCTTCTGGCTTCAGTTAATTTAGAGCCAGTCCCTGTCTGATCTGGTGTAGTGGATATCATAGCCTTGATATTTCATAAAGATTTACTGCACTCAGAGTTCCTGAGGATGGAAGGCTGAGGGTGCACACCTGGGGAAGGCCTTCCTGATGATGGGGACTCTGCTGAGTTCTAAATAACTCAGGGAGTCTCAGGGTGAGAACAGTACATACCAGGGACAGTCAAGAGTTTTTATGAACCACAGACTTACTGGTGATAACCCATTAACTGACTCATATAAACGGATTAATGGTTATGGGGCAGAATCTCTAAAAGGAATCTCACCTATTCCACCCCTTGACACTTTACTATGAGGATTAAATTTCAAGAGGAGTTCTGGTAGAGACATTCAAATCATAGTTCTACAGTCTCAATCAATTAAGACACAAGTCCCCACTCTGTCCTAAGGAATGCTGCATCTCTAAAGTCTTACCAAGTGTTCACAGCATCCTGTGCTTCAGGGACTCTGGGAGAATCTGAGCAGCTTCACTTTGTGACACTCTTTGATACTATCTGAGGATCTTTATGTCTGAGATAGTGTGAGGACAACTATAGAAAAGAACTCCTTTTACTTAAAAAAGCATTTGCTTATATTTATGCTCACTAGTATGGTAGTGCATGTGTTATGTTGGTGCATGTGCTGTGTGTGGAGGATAGAGGACAACCTTAGATGCTGTTCCTCCAATGCTGTTTGTTTGCTGTTGTTTGGGAATGCCAGGTCTCTTACTCACTAGGACAGCTGACCAGCAAGCCCAAGACAAGATCTGCTTGTCTCTGCCTTCCCAATGCTGCCTTCACAAGTGCATGCCCAGCACATTTAACACGGGTTCTGGGGATTGAATTTAGGATTGACTGACCTGTAAACTGCACTCACTGACTGAACTAAATTAAAAATACTTTCACCATTTGAATGAAAACACTAGATCTCACTGTAGACTACAAAAAAGAAGGGTGTCAAACTAATCGTGATTTTAGGGAAACAACTGCTTTCCAAGCTGAACCACACATATTGGTGAATGCTTTCACATTACAATACTCTGCTGAACATACTGCTACCATTGTCTTCATCTCCCCTTTGGTGCATGTGGTCCATTAGGGAAAACATGGAGTCTTTTGTATCCAAAATGTAGGTGTTTATTATAATATGTAGAAGAGGAAATGATAGTTAAAACTCATTCTACCAGAAAAGACAAAACCTCAGATCAAACTAGTCTGAAAAACAGGATTTTACTGAAAGGCAAAGTGAGGAGCTTTCTGCTCTGGAAAAACTCAACAGCCATGACCCAGCCCCCTCACAATGTACCCCAGAGAAGACATGTGGCACTCCACAGAGAGGCCTGCTTCTTGGTCTAGTTCTGTCAAAAAGGCATTGCTCAAAAAGGGCAAGCACCTTCCTGGGTCTTCATAAAGTGACTCTGTGTTTCTGCCCTTTGCTGTCAATAGTCTCAATGCACAGAGGATGGAGGTATCTGTGCCTGGGGGTTTCAAGGACTCAAGTATCTGGACTCTCGTTTTCTCTTTTCTCTACTTCTTGTATCTTTCTTTGTCTTTGTTACCTTCCTTATCTTTGTTCTCCCAAACTCCTGAATCTTAAAATAGGTAAGTACTGCAGTTGGCCTGGGTCATGCCTCCATCTACTATGGTTGTGAAATGGACACATTGTGCTTACTCTTGAGTGCCTTCCTAAACTTCAGTGGCATCTGAAACCACACTAGTAGAGCATAGATGCTCTGGCTCCCTAAAGGAAGAAGGAGGTCAGACATGAAAAAGGGTGGCAGGGAAGGCTGCCATCCCATGCCTGCAGATCTGCTGCAGAGGAAAAGAAGCAACCAGATCATTTTCCCCTTTCCTTCACACTCTGTGAATTCTTCCAGGCTCTGGGAAAGTTGTTTGCAGCAAAGAGTCCTACTGGGATCAGTGCTGCCCATGTGTCTGTTGAGCTCAGGAGGAAAGTGCACAGGGCTAATTGCTTTAGCAAATCCATCACTTTATTGGTGTTTCTGCACCAAATCTGCCTGCTATCCTGCTCATGTCTTTTCATAAGTAGAGAAAAATTGTGCTAACACAGGAGAAACGAGCTCTCCTATTTCCTCGAGAAGTTCTTTGATGCCCAGACAAAGGGGTTTAAGTTTGTCATCTTCCTCTTTGTGATCCTTCATTCTTAATGATCCATTAATCATGTGCTCATTGTGCAAATTAATTACAGATATTTTATTGGTGTGTTAATTTAATTAGCTCTTTGGTCATCCCTCATGTTTATTTAATAATAATGGGATGCATTATTATAAGTCATGAGCATGTTGACTTCTAATCAATGATAAAAAAATGTTAAAGAACATACTTCCCTTTCTGTGCTCCTTAGAAACTTCTCTGTTCTCTAGCTGCATACCACCTTCCTTAGTCACATCTACCCTTCCAGCCATTCTTCCATCTTTCTACCAGTCAGCCTTCCTGCCTATATACCTACATGACTCAACCAACAAAGCTTTTTAAACTTGGGGACCTTGTCCAAATAGATTCTTATAAGCCCTGTTAAGGCCTGTCATGAATTAGTATTCTGCAGCAACTGTAATTAGTGGTTCTATAGTACTATGTCGGAAGTTTTAGAGGCGCTGGGTTCACTGTCTCTACTCTGCCTTACCCAGTGGCCTGAACGCACACTGGGACATTTCACAATATCCCAATCTGCAAAAGAAGACTCACAATTCAAAGATATGTTGACTGATTTGAAGGATCATTCCCTAGGAGTTGTTGAAATGAACACCATGATTCCAACTGGCCTCTCTGTCCAGCTAGTCAACCCCAAGCACAGAGGACTCAGTCACCCACCAAAATAGCTGCAAGGAGCTGCAGCTGTACCCTTGACTCTCACAAAGCCTTCTGACTCTTGTTTTTGCATTTCTTTCCCAACTCCACCTCTGGAATTGGATAATGTCTAAGGCACACAGTAACTAGAAAGGATCATGTTAGGGACCCTGGTGAAAAATCTCTCAAGAAAGTATAGTTTACAGATAAAACTCTGCATTCCAGTGTTCTACATGACTCACAGAGCCAAGTACTTAGGCATCACCTCTTCCTTCTCCACATCTCCCCCTAGCCAGCCAACTCTCTCAGAACTCAGGGTCATGTTTTTGATGCTACTGTAATACTGTTTCTTGATGGATAGTCAGAACAGGCAGAACCCAGAGCTGTGCTTTATAACCCATGTAATTCATTTCACGTGTTTTTGAAGGTTCTAATTATTTCTGACAGCACTATCCTGCCCCATAAGATAAGACAATTTGATACCCAAAGGAGTTGATCTTTAGAACAAGGTTTTAACTCAAGTGTCTAGACGTAATTTCCTTGGCTATAAGATGTGAAAGCCAGTATTCAGGTGATGTCCTAGAGTCATCAGTTGTGTGTTGGGATCTGATTTTTCAAGGGTAGAGAATACATCAGAAAATTCAGACCTGCTGCCATGCAGAGCCACAGGGGTGTGTCAGGGCGCTGCACAAAGACAGAGGACTCAAAGATCTCCAGAGGCTTCCAAAAGGAGGTGACTACACTCTGAAGACACAAGAACAAGTGGTAGCCAGCAAATGGCATGGTGGTACCAGTACTAGGTGGCAGAGAAAAGAGAGGAGGACTGTGGGAAGTAGTCTAGACAGGACCCTATGCTTTCAAGAAGGAAAACAGACTGCCAGTTAAAACCGGTTGCAAGAGAGGGAGGGGGAAGAGCTGAGGTAGAGAGGGCACAAGGCTGAAAGAGGGGTCCACAGTGAGAGATGAATTGAGGAAATTGCCAGAGGCAATTCTACCAACCTCAGGAAACATTTATGGGCAGAGACTGGGGAGATAGATGGCTCAGGTGCTAAAATGCTTGCTGCACAGGCATGGATATCTGATATCAGATCCCCAGTATCCAATCCACATAAAGATCCAGACACAGCAGCATTTACCTGTCATCATAGTGCTGGGGAGGTGGAGACAGGAGGGTCCCTGGAATTTGCTGGCCAGCCAGCCTCACCAGATAGGTGAGCTCCAGGTTTAATGACAATCACTGCCTCAAAAATAATGTAAAGAGTGATTGAAGAAGACATCTGATGTTTGACCATGGCTTCTGCATGCATATGCACATGAATGTCTGCACATACATGAACATGTAAGCACACTTACACTCACGAAAACCTTTCCTAGTGGGCCACGTTTTCTGTGTGTGCCTTTGGAAAGTGGGCTGGAATGCAAAGGGGAAGGGTGAGCCTGGAGACAGAGCATAAGATCAGAGGAAATATAGCACTTGGTGACAGGTTGGGAAAGGGAAGAGGGACCCTAGGGAGAGGAGGAGAGGAGTTGAAAGTGGGAGAAGGAGAATTAGAAGGAGCTATAGCAAGGCAGGTGCAAGGTTCCCAGGATCACTCTATCACAGGCAAGAAGGCCACTTGGAGACAGGACACATATCTGAGGGGGCTGTGTCTGCACACCTGAATAAGTGTATGGGGTCCTGCCCCCAACAGTGAGGCCCTCACGCTACGCTAAATGAACCTCCCCCCAGCAGAGGTGGCTCGCACTGCATGGCATCACCAGCTGGCTACAGTTGTAGCCCAGATCTTCACTCTCAGATACAGCCTGCCAAAGCAGCCTATTACAGTCTTACTCTAAAGTATATTCCTGCCCCCTAGCTTGTATCAGAGGCTTGGTCCTCAGCTGGAGGGGTGAGTGGATCATGAGGGTGATTATCAATGGGTCAATACACTGATGAGTTCATATTAAATATGACACTTAGAGTTGGGGCTTGGGTAGAAGTATGTCACTAGTCTCCTCCCTCCCTTATCCACTTCCTCCTTCCTGGTTACCAAAGGGTAAACAGCTTTAGTCAGAGGCAAAGAAAGCTCTGAGTATGTGAAGTCCTGAGTGGGTGTGTTTTTGACATAAGTCAGCCATGTCAAGGACCAAATCCTCCGACCCCTAGGAAACAAGCCAAGTCCCCCACTCCCCGGTAAGGCTTGTAGGGGAGTTTCCCTGTGGTCTGAGCGTGACTACTGAGAGTCTGTGCAGATGTCCACTGTAGCTGTCTTCCTGGTATTTGTGTCTTGAGACTGCTCCCTTACAAAGACTGTTCCAACTGAGATGAGCTGAACTCTTCTCCCTGAATCAGCCGTTTACCACAAAACCTGCTTCCTCGTTCACTTATATGTAAGAAACAGATTGAGCTTCCAGGGTCTGTGGCTTCTTCTCAGAGCCCAGAGCACCTGATGCCAGCTTTTCTGTGTCCATATGATAGGCTTTGTTTCATTCCTTCACAGCCGCGCTCAAGTCCATACTTGGAGCCCTGCAAGGACGCAGCACGCTTTCCTCTCCCACGCCCATCTGCCTGGCCACAGGCCACAGAGCAGTGGTACCTGGCCCCAGGTTGAGATCACTGAAAGCATGAACTAAAATGAGATCTTCATTCAAGTTGTATTTTGTCACAGAAACACCAAGTCTCTGCATGAGACACTGCCTGTCCTACAGTGAAAAAGACTCTTTGGTCTCTGTCAGTCACTGACTAAAACTAAAGTAAAGATTATCTGAATTATAGGCACAGAGATGAATTCAACTTTCATTGAGGATCATTGCATACAGAACAAAGTAGCTTTATAAACCCTTAAGGTGGTGAGAAACCATTCAAAGCCAACTTGAGCAAGTACTGGCCTCTCCCATTCTGATTTGGCCAAGCAATAAGCATGGCAGTACTTTGGGACTCTTCTTTAAATGAGACAAATGCAGGCCATCAAGATGGCTCAGCAGATGCAAGATTGAGTACCTGAGTTTGAACTAATAAACCCACAAAGAAGTGAAAAATAAACCTGAATAAAAATAAACTACAGTTATTCACTGACCTCCACATATGCACTACAGAGCATGCACACACACACACACACACACACACACACACACACACGCATGCACACGCACGGGCACACACAAACACCAATTTTAAAAAAATGTAAAGAGAGAAAAGGAAAGTTAAAAAGGTCATTTGACACCATTAGGCCAGGGGAGTATGATGTGGTGACAAGCCGCAGCCTGCTTAGATTTGAGATCTTCACCTGCCACATGGAGGAGATAGACCTAAAGGCTTCTGAAAGGTCCATTTTTAGGGTCCTGTATCTCTGATCTCTGAGCCTGAGGCCTAAGCCCCAAATGTTCAAGCCTTGTACCTTTTCTGTTTCAAAGGCACAAGTCTCTGATTGCCACATGACCACGCTGTAAGAGTCAAGATTCAGAAGGAGCTTCCTGGGCCCTGTGATTCTCAAGGTACATGGTCACCACTTCTGAATTCATAGCTCTAAGAAGGTCTGCCTTCTCTTTTTTGTCCTGTCTGCTGTCTGGCATTAGGGACAAGTGTCTAGTGCTTAGCTTGCTTCTTAATTCTTCCTCACAGAAAAGACCCATGTTACTGTTAACTCAGCTTATCACCTCATAAAATCATGAGGGAGGCCAGAGGCTGGGCATTTGAACCCCGCCTCCAGTCCCAAGATGTCATACTTTATTTAATTCTCCTTCATCCAGGCTGATTTAGCAGCAATGGCTGCCACTGTATCCTCAATTTTCATTTCTGTCCCCTGCTGTTCCACTTGTGAACAGTGATGCATTACAATTTGCAGGTGCCTGAGGCTGCACATCCTTTCAATATATAATCAGCTGAGAATAAGAATTTTTTTCCTTTGGAGGCTGAAGCCAACATGACTACCCACCTATTACCAAACCTGTATAATCAAAAATAAACAATACACACACACACACACACACACACACACACACACACACACACACACACACGCATGCACATGCATACACACATCATCTAGATGCCAAAATGAATTCAGGATTAGAGTTTCAAGGAAGCACTGACTAGGATGAAAACGGAAGAGGTCACGGGGTTGACAGAGAAGTGGAAGGGAAACTGGAAATTTCCCTCAGAACTACCTTGGTAAAACAGCCGACTTACTTGAGAGAGTATGGTTTACTGTACAGTGAAATTTAGTTTCCTAGTTAATCGGGTGGGCCTGTGTCTGTAAATTTATGAATATATTGAATGTCATCCAGTTGCAATGACTGTTTCAAAGCTCCTGGCTGAGGGCAGGAATTGTGCAGTTTTTCTCTCCCAAATATTGGGTTACTGCAGAACTCAGCAGTGGGCCTCTCCCTGCTGGAATCTATGTACCTGCATTATCCCCTTCCACTAAGTTGTGGATTTCGCCTCTCATCAATCAAATATGACCAAAAGTGATGTGAATTACCCCCATAATTATGGTACCCATAGTATTAACTCCTATCTTGCTGCAGGACTTCACCCTGGTTTGAGATGTTTGTACGCACACATTTTATCCAACAGAAGTAAACTAAAACACAGGTCCTAAAGGACTTTTGGGAGAGGGATGCTGGTGAGAGATTTCCTTTATGAATTTCATGCATATATGGGCAAGATGTGGTGCTTGTGGACTCTCAGACAGTGACCTTCACTTGCCTGGATCCACCTGTGCTATGATGACTGCTGTGTATTTCTGGTGCCTTGGTTAGAAGACTTCCTGAGCCTGGTCTGCTCAGGGCACTTGACATGGGCTGCTGTCAGCTCACTTCTGTAAAGCACAGTGTGGAACCTGTGAGTGGTTAACATCCTCTGTTGTTTTAAATACTAAACCCCAGGCCCACATCACAGTGTGGCCCTCCATGCCTTCTACCATACACACAAAGAATCTGGGAAATAACATTTGACCCATCCCATAAGCCCATACTGCAGGTAGGGAGACATTTTGAATTCCATTACAAAACATCCATACTACCAAGGCCATAAACTGCATATTGGAAGATTATCTTACATGGAGCAGCCTCTGTACTGAAAGAAATAAGGGCCACATGCATGTATGTGACACATAACCAGAATAATTGAACATAGCTGCAGAAAGGATTACCAACGCTATGGTAAAGGGATGGAGTCAGCAATCCATCCAACCTCATTTCCAAGAGGTCAACATGGGGAAGTAGAGGAAACCGTAAAAGGGGCAAGGGAGAAGAGGCTTGAGAGAGAGACAGCTAATGGATGCTTAGATGGTGGCCTAGTGTGGTTCCCCAAGGGAAGGTACCACAAGGCACAAGTGATTTTGCAGAGGACCCAACAGGCACAAAAGTGGTTTGAAAATCTATATGCCCTAAAATAAACTGTTTGCAAAGAATATTTCACCATGCTTCTTTAATACATACCCCACTCTGATTACAATATAAAAGAAAGCTGCATGCCATAAATCAGGGTGGTGTTTTATATAGATGTTTCATAATAATGACTTCACTCTAAGACATGAGAAGTAGTGTGGGCAGGAACTGTAAGTCCTAAAGCAGGTGTGTTGTAGGAGTATAATTTAGATGATATCCCGAGTCCATGTGATAGGGACTTGGCCCTAAACTAGTGACAGTACTGGAAGTGGTAAAACTTTGAAGACACAGGGCCTTAAAGTCACACAGAGTGTCAAGGGGACATTAGAACCTGGCCCCTCCTGTGTTTCTCTTAGCTTTCCATCATGATATTAGCAAATTACTCTTTCACATACTCTCAACCATGAGGCACTGCCTTGCCACAAGCCCTAACCAACAGAGTTGATGGTGGACTAGAATATCCAAATCTGTAAGCCAAATAAACCTTCCATCTTTTTAAACTAATTACTCTAGGTATTTTGTTCTAGTAACAGAAAGCTGACAGTATAGCTGGTAATTTAAGAACCATAAGAGTTATCATCAGTGATAGGATTGTGTTTGTTGAGTCAGATCCATAGAACAATATGATGAAATTCAAAGACAAATATTAAAGTATGATATTTTTATATTTACATAACAGCTATAATTCTGGAAAATATATTATCTAGTAAAACCTTGGGGACAATATTTTACCTTGATATATCAGTTACAGTGAAGTTTCAAGCCCAAGCAGGAATAAATGTTTTAACTCTTTTGAAAGCCCTACAATCTTACAGGAACTAAGGCTTTTCAGTGTGGGGGACTTTCTAGAACATTTGGCATCTCAAACTTTTGCTATTAATCAGTAGATCCTTACTGATATCACATCTCATAACAGCTGGGAGTTTCCAGCAATCTTTTTATGGAATGACACCATCGATACTGAGGAATCCTTAAGGACTATGCTCTCAGGGGAAAGAGTAGCATCACCTAGAAGAGTTCTAGGAGAGGAAATTGGAGTGACAGAGAAGGATAAAGGCTCAGGCATGGTGAAGGATCCAGATAATAAGCAAGCGGTCACCTGCCAGAGCCTGATTGCCAGCACTGTAAACTCTAGGGTCAGACAGGCCTAAGTGCTCTAGGTCTGCATGCAGGTACTACTTCTTGCTTCCCATTCACTGTGGGAGATACAGTGGCTGCTTAGCATCTCTGGGCTTCAAGCTCTTAAACTCCATCTATATAGAGTAAGTGTATCAACATGGCCATTTCAGGGTTACATCACAGGTCAGATCTGTGTTATAGACTCCAGTGTGGTGCCCACAGGGAAGCCTATGTCCAAGTATGTCACCATCCATTTATCCTTGTGCTTCCAGGTATTATTGGAGGAGCCCAGAAATGCCATGCTCATTTCAAACAAGCTCACATAATTCCAAGTCCTCACTCTTGCCCAGTGAGGAGAACAAGAGAGCAGCATTTTAAACATCAAATCCCTTTGGTGGAATTTCAGCTCAGTCACTCAGTATATGCTGAGTAAACCTGCCTTCTTTGACCATCACCTCCCTCTTCGGTAAGAAGGACAGACAGTAGCATCCATTCCCCTTGCATTATGTGGAAAATAAATGAAGGTAATTCATGAGAACACTTAGTGACCATTTCAGTGTCTGGTTCACAGACATCCACAGCCAATAGCCATGCAGCTGCACTGCTGTCTCCACTCTGGCTCTGCCCTTCTTATTACTAGTTGATACCATGTGATTATTCTTCCTAATAGAGACTCCACACAGGACAGTAACTAAATGGATCTGCTTTGGGGCCAGTTTCCTGTTTGGCTCATTATCTGTGGTGCACTTCCAGGGTCATTTTAGTGAGTTTCTATCCTCCGCCAGTCTGCTCCTTCAACTTGGCAACTTTTAGTCAGAACAGTCACTGTGGGTGTTGTTCAGAAAGGTACCAAGTAGCTTCACATGACCTGTCAGAACAGCCTTTACTCTCAGGTGTGAGCAAATGGGAAATCCTCTATAAATATTTAGATATTAATCATAAATGTGTCAAGTGGCTCTATATACATTGTTTTCTATAATGTGAGAAGTGATTTCCTCTGTTAGGAAATGGATGGAACCTCAGAGTCCCAGGAAACTGCTATCATGTGGAAGCCTTGATTTGGGCTTCATCTCGCTGCCAAGGATTTTGTACAACTTCAGTAAGATAGTGCTTTTGTATCAGAATCACTTTGTTAGCCACATTTCCTATTTTATTGTTGAAACAGTATTCAAGATGTTGTGAGAAATATACACCCATCTTTATCTTAGGAGTCAATGTATTGGTGATTAAGAAATATACATCGTTTATAAATTTTGAAAGCAACATGTTTTTTTTTTTGTTTTGTTTTTTTGTTTTTCATGCCATGCAGAGCCTTTCTACAGGACTCAGCTTCCTGGGGAAACAAGTTAATAATTTTTAGCCATGATAGAAAGCAAAAGTCAAGCTGGCATGAAATGTACATGTTTCTCCATCCTTGTTTCCCTGTGCTCACAAAGCATCAATTGGATGAAATAATAGATGTTCAGCTGGTCATTCCCTTATGACTGCAAGCTGCTTGGAGCTCAGTCCTTACAAAAGTCAGTATCAACTATGTGTAGAAATACCTGCAATGAGATGCTTCATAGCTGACATCTCTCATTCATAATTATTGCAAAGTCAGTCTGCCTGGGCCTAGTCAATGTCCAGTCAATATCACCATTATAAACTGGAGCAGAGTAAAGGGCTAGGGCAGAAACACAAAACAGAATATACTCAATGGGGCCCTCAGATTTGGACAGAGATTTATGAACTGATGAGCCAACAAAAAAGGGTAGAGACGGTTGCTTTCTGAGATCTGTATTCCATGGGCTGGAAATGAAGCTGTTTCACAAGGACTCTGTGGTGGGTTATCTTCATTGTTGGCTTGACTGGATTTATAATCACATGAGAGACAAACCTCTGGGCATATCTGTGAAGGCATTTCTACCCAGGATTAACTGAGACTCGATGACTCCAGTCCTGACAGAGTCTCAGTTGACTATGGAGAGTGTAAGCCTAGCACTAACACTCGCTTTCTGTGTCCTGACTGGGGACACAATATGACCAGTTGCCTCTTGGTTCTATTGTCACAGCTATAACCCTAGAGGCTCCCTTCCAACCATGTGTTCCCTACCACAGTGGATGATGCCTTCAGACTGTCACCCTAAATGAACCTTTCCTGAGCTGCTTTGCCTGACATTTTGCTGTAGCAATGAGAAAAATAACTGATCCAGAAACAGTGCTGGCGAACAGCCTTGGTGGAACTTAATCTACACAATGTTGAAGTTGGTTTGCCACCATGATGCATTGTCCATCTCCTCACAGGAGATTGCAGTTTATATGGGTGTGAGCAATGTGGTCACAGTGGTCCATAAGCAAAGCAAGCTAGCAAGCATGAGCACAAAGAAGAAAGGATTTGGCACTGATGTGGTGACCATCCTCAGTGACAGAGAGGGTCTGACGAGAATGACCATAAAGCAGCTCAGGAATGTTAGAGACCAGGTTAGCTCATGATCAGTTATCAGTGTGGGATTTGCTGGCACTGTGATTCAGTATAAATCTTTCTACTTCATCACACAACACCAGTGTGAGCCTTAACTCAGAGCTTTTCCATAAACCCTGAATTCAGCCAATGGTTAAGTGTTGTGTACAAGCTCCTAGGGGGAATTTTTGTGTTAAATCACTATTTGGTAAAGATTCATCCACAGTAAATAACTAAACAAGGACATGAGGGATCTTTTGTGAGCATCGCTTAAACTCAGGGTTTCACAGAAAATGCTTCATGATGCCATTACTCACAGGCATGATGGATGTCACTATCTGAGCTTAATTTAGGTAATTTTCCTGCTGCTCTAGTGTGCTAGCACAGAAATTAGTATTAATTTACTGTGCTAATCTTTAATTATAAATGAGCTTGGTCTGAAATATCTGATACTGAAAGCTCAGCAACTTCTTATGCAAAATAGAAGGCACTGATTCACATATGTACACACATACATACATACACATACACACATAGACACATATACACACATACACACATATACACAGACATACACATATATACACACACATACACACATACATACACACACATATACACACACATATACACAGACATACACACATAATGTACACACACATATACACCACACTTGCTCCCCTTATTTCCCCCCACATGCCTTCATTTATCTGTCATGTCATTTGAATATGTTTCTGGAACATGTAAATGATACTATAGTATGGGAGTTTATTTGAGAAGCAAAAAGACATAGAAATGAAAAGATGGTTGAAGCGATCCTCAGAAAATGCCCTCAGGGCTTCTAGGGCTGATGAACCTTGGAGAGGCTCACGTGCAATTGCATTTCTGCAGCAGTAGAACCAGTGGGTTGTTCTCAGAAACAGGCTTGCTCCAGTGATGACTCCAAAGGTGTTTTTCATAACTCCTACTGTTACTGAGGAGTCAGGGTTTTGAGACATTTGTTTATCTATCTACAAGGTATTTATTCACTCTACACATACTGACTCTGCTGTAGGAAAGCTTTCTCCTATGAGTGAGGATATTCTGATGACAAAGGTCTTCCCACAAAGGAGCTTAGTTCAAGAGAGATGTGAGAGCTCATGTAAGCAGACCCCTTGGCACAGGCCTGGAGTCCTGCTCCTCTGGAAGCTGAGGCAGAAGGATGACAATTTCCAGGCCTGCTCGGGCTTTATTACACAAGCACAGGCTGGCCAACTTAGTGAGACCCTGTCCCCAAACGAAGAGTTTAAAAAGGCTGGACTGTAACTTAGGAATATTCGCTTCACGTGTGAAAGGCCTAGCCTCCAGCTCCAGTACTAGGAGGGGTGCTCCCCAAACAAACAAAAACCACTGTGGTAGTGTGAATAGTGTGAAGAGTTCCCCTAGGCCGATAGCTTTCAGTACTTGGTCATCTGGGAGTGACACTAGCTGAGGAGGATTAGGCAGTGTGGCCTTGTGGGAGGATATGTCACTAGAGGTGGGCTTTGAGATTTCCAAAGCCCAAGCCAGGGCAAATGCCTCTCTCTTTCTGCTGCCTGCAGGTCTGGAACTCTCAGTTACTTCTCTTGTACCATGTCTGCCTGCATGCCGCCACACTCCCCACTGCGATGATAACGGACTAACTCTGTAACTGTAAGCAAGCACTGATTAAATCGTTTCTCTTATAAGAATTGCCTTAGTTATGGTGTCTCTTTCCAGTAATATAATACTGTCTAAGACATCAGCTCACCTAAACCCACATATCAAATAGCACCAGGGCCAGAATTCCAAGTCTTGATTTTAGTCTTGCTGTATTTCTGACCCGTGCTCTTAACCAATAGATGATTTTCCTTTCTATTACAGGAGAGTTTTCTACACATTTTGCCAAGTATCCAATGTTCCTTCCCCTTAAGAGATACTGCTGCTAGGAGATCAGAATTTAATTGTATTAAAGCAGGCCACGTGTTCACCCTAGCTCTTCACTCCTCTCTCCTGATTATCACTCATCATCCTGGTACCTGCCGCTGCTAGTTGCCTATTTAATGTCTATTGTGTATTTTTCTTTCCTGCCTTAAGACAAGAAGCTCAATGCTGTTTAGGACAACACCACTTAAAGAAAAACAGACATTTGTAACAAGGGGTATTCAGGAGACTGAATTCTGATAATGAGCTGTAGAAGGAGGGCCGCTGGTGGCACGTGTAGGAAGCCTTACTCTTCGGATGAAAAAGGACAGGCTCTACTGGCCTATCATAAAGCATCCCCTTTATCTACTGGAGCTATTCCAGAAAGGGAGGAAAAATCTTCACACCAAGAAGACGAGGGTCACACGCTAATCTGGCAGAAACAGAGGCTAGCTGCCTCTCCCAAGACATAAGAAAATTGCATCTCCATTTGGTTCAGGACTAGAGTGGGGCTTTGTGCATAAAACTGATAACAATATCATTGATACAAACCACAAAATACACATTGGATAATCCAATGTTGAGTATTCCATCTCTTCAATACCAGCACCATTTTCAAGCTGCCTTACTTCATGATAAGTTTTACCATCATGCATCAATAATGCCTACAGTGAGTTTATGGAGGAAGCATCATTACCTTATTTAATAGATGAGGAAGCTGAGGCCACATATGGTTCATCACCTAGAATACTGCATGGTTCCAGAGCTCATGTATCATCTTTATAAGAACACAGAAAATGACTGCCAATATTGGAAAGATCAGGATTGATGTTTACATATATCGCTGTGTATGCTGACATTGAGAACCCAAAGGAAGATAAATCCGAAGCTCTGATGTCTTCAGAATGATTCAGTGAAACATTTTTCCTTACATTATTCAAGTCCTCCAACTTTCAAATCCTTTGGACCTTCAAACAACATGACTCCACATCAAGCCACATCACACCATTCAAGTGGTGTGAATGCTCAGGACAGATGCAAAGCTTCCTTGCCTGTGCCCCTCTTATCTAAGAGTGATTTTTGCAGTCACCAAACCCTGTAAGTTATCAAGTGCCTCTTCCACTGGACTTATTCTGACCATAGTGAGGTGACAGTTTGCGGTGGCAAACATCATAAAAGGAGGAAGGTTCCAGAAGGATGCAGACATTCAGTGATACTGCTGTGGTTTTCAAGTGAGAAATAGACAGTACCATCTGGATGGTTCTTCAAACTTTTGTCTCCTCTCTCTGCATAAACATCATTTTTTCTAGCAGCAAATTTGAGTCTCTGGGTCTAGGTTTAATCTTCTCTTTCATTGATTAACCCTCTATCAACAAAATAGAGGAAAAGAAACTTCTTTCAAGTCTTTTGATACTTAATCAGATTATCTGATTGTGTTTTACTTTGTGTCAGATCAGTAGTTCTCAACCTGTGGGTCACGACTCATTTGTGAGGTTGAAAGACTTTCACAGGGATTGCCTAAGACCACCTGAAAACACAGATATTTACATTATGATTTATAACAGTAGGAAAATTAGAGTTATAAAGTAGTAATGAAAATAATTTTATGGTTGGAGGTTAGCACAACATGAACTGTACTCGAGGGTCACAGCATTAAGGTTAGGAAACACTGTTTCAGATTGAATATCTACTTTATAGCACATGTGCACACACGCACACACACACACGCACACACACCACACTGGCCTTGGCTATGGCCCACCTGATCTTCATTTCCTGTATGTTGGGTGTGTTGCAAAGGCATTCCTTTTGCTGGTGTTAGAACCCACTTCCCCAGGGTCCTAATGCAGAATGAAGACTATTGGTTCTCAGAGAGAGTAGTCTCAGTAAAGCAAAAGTTCCGCTGGATTTGTGCTAGTCTCTTGTTGACCACAGCGACCATTCTACTCCACAAACACCACAGAATCTTTCTGCCTCTGGCAGAGTCTTTAGGGAAGTCTCAAACTCCCCTCTAAAATGTCCCAAGCCAGGCCTCCTTGTTCTACATCAGTCTCAAGACTGTTATTGTCCAAGGTCCCACAGAACAGCTAGACCAACTCTGAGGACTCAATGGATTTTCCAGTCCCAAGTTCAAAAGTTCTTCCACATTCCAAACACTGCTGTCTACAGCAACACTCCACTCCCAGTACCAATTTCTGTTGCTGTGATAAAACACCATGACCAAAAGTAAGTTGGAGAGGGAGGGTCTACTTCAGCTTACAGCTTGTATCCACCATCTCTCAAAGTTAGGGAAGGAACTGAAAGCAAGACCCTAGAGGCAGGAATTGCTGATGCGAGGCCATGAAGGGGTGCTGCTTACTGGCTTGTTCCTCAAACCTTTGATAGCCTGCTTTCTTATTCACCCCCAGGACCACCTCCCCAGAGATGGAGTCACCCACATTACGCTGGGCTATCCCACCTCATCAATTAAGAAAATGCACTACAGGCCTGCCCAAATGCCAGTCTGGTTAGGGGCATTTTCTCAGTTGAGATTCCTCTTACAAAAAGATCCTAGCTTGAGTAAACTTGACATAAATCTAGCTATCCAAGGTCAAGAAATACCCAGGCCAGGGTAACTGAGGGAGGAGAGGGAGTCTGGAATTGGAAGGCCTCAGGGACCCAGAGCCCCAGAGGACTCCCACTATTGGGCTTCTTCCATTCCCTTGATGGGAGCCTTGTGTTTATTCTAATAAAGTCTGTGGGCTGTATTCCATTTTCTCTTAGTGGCCGACATTTCTCTATGCTGGTCAGTCTGTGACTCATCAGCACTCTGTCCCTTAGGATCTGTAACTGTTACTTTGAATTCAGGACCCTATGGGTTTCTGTTACTTTCCCTCTGAGGCAGCTGCCTGCCTTCCCACCCCTCACCCCTCTGACCCTCCCAACCCTCACCCCTCTGACCCTCCAGTCCCTCACCTCTCTGACCCTCCTATCCCTCATCCCTTTAACCCTCCAGTCCCTCACCCCTCTGACCCTCCAGTCCCTCACCCCTCTGACCCTCCTATCCCTCATCCCTTTAACCCTCCAGTCCCTCACCCCTCTGACCCTCCAGTCCCTCACCCCTCTGACCCTCCTATCCCTCATCCCTTTAACCCTCCAGTCCCTCACCCCTCTGACCCTCCAGTCCCTCATCCCTCTGACCCTCCTATCCCTCATCCCTTTAACCCTCCAGTCCCTCACCCCTCTGACCCTCCAGTCCCTCACCCCTTTGACCCTCCCACCCCTGCCTCCACCCTCACACCAGCTCTCCAGCTGTCACAGTGTCAGGACCCTGCTCACCAACTGTCACTTCACTTTCTTGTCCCTGTGGTTCTTCTTTCCAGGACAGACAGACAGCAGACCCAGCAGCGGCCCTTGATGGCTGCCTTTGGCGCAAGACTACCACAGTACTTTCTCAGATTCCTTTTCTTTTGTTCTTTTTAGAAATCAAAAAATTGTAAAGAAAAGAATGACATTTAATTACACTTCTATGACTCAAAATTTATTATTCTTAACCTGACACTTCTTATTCCCATATGTTCATTGCTGGAAAAATCACTGAAGTTAAATTTAAATGTATTTCCCTTCAGAAGAAACACAGGAAAATTCCAGAATCTGGTAAAGTATCTTTTTTCTGCCACCAACAATCATACATCCTCCTTCAAATTTCTTTTACTCCCTTTCTAAAAAATACCACCACTAATGGTTTGTATATGTAGTTTTATTGTCCTTTACAAAATACGTCAACATCTATCTACATGCATCGAAAACATACAGTATTGATGTTTGTGGTTTTCAAGTTCAGATTTGACCCAGACAGGCCATTAGTCTCCCAAGAACTGTTCCAGGTAAGCCACGTGATCATCTCAATGCAGAAGAATTCCACATAAGTAGTGAATAACACTTACATAAACACTTAAAATACTTTTAGCCAACCAGAAAAAAAGGGACTTTTTCAATCAGAAAAGACAAATCAACAAAAATCATAGAGAAAAAGTACATTAATGACAAAACATCAGCAAAGTTTTGAAAGCTAGTGCCAGCAGCTGTCACTACATCTATTCAATAGATTCAGACCAGTGGTAGGAAGACTTGAAAATTAGGAAAAGGCATCAGGGTTAGTTAGAAAAGAGTAAATCTTCTCTAATCCACACTTATGATAATGTCTATCCAGGAGTGGGCTGGTGAGATGGCTCAGTGAGTAAGGGTGCTTGCTGCCAAGGCTGACGACGTGAGTTAGATCCTGGCAACCACTTAGTAGAAGGAAGAAACTGGCTCCTAGAAGTTGTTCTCTGACCTGAACACAAGCACCATGGAATGTGCACATCCCTGCTTACACACACACACACACACACACACACACACACATACACACACACATTTGTATAGTATTTACAAATGCTTTTTGAAAAGCCAAGAGAATCAATACACAAAACAAGGAGTGAAATAGCTGCTATGTGTATATGAATTAATCTGTGTTCTTTCACAGTATGCAGTTAAAATGTGAGTGAGTGTGTGTGTGTGTGTGTGTGTGTGTGTGTGTGTGTGTGAGGTATTACTATATGTGATTATTTGGGGACAGGAACAATTTTTTAAAATGTATCTATATCACTCCCCAAATACAATAAATCCCTGGTATATTCAAGACCAAAATATGAAAAGTAAAACTGTAACTTTTAAAAGACAATACAGAGTGATATGACAAACTCTAACTCTGTCCTTGAGGAAATCTGCACCATAGATTACAACTTCCATATCATAAGACACTGAAAATAAAGTGTAAAGTTAATTCCAAGGCAGAAAGTGACATTAGTAATATACCTATCTGGCAAAGATAGATGAGCAGATGAAGACTCTCCAGAGAACATTACAAATGAACAGTCAAGTAGCTGGGCGGTGGTAGTGCACGCCTTTAATCCCAGCACTAGGGAGGCAGAGCCAGGCGGATCTCTGTGAGTTCGAGGCCAGCCTGGTCTACAGAGTGAGTTCCAGGATAGGCTCCAATGCTACACAGAGAAACCCTGTCTGGAAAAACAAAACAAAACAAATGTTCAGTCAATAGAGAACCAAAGAGCAAAAAGAAAACACATCAGGCATTTCACCCATTTCATTACTAATTACCTCTCTAAGATTACTATACTACTGTTTAAATCCCTCACAGGTCCCCGTTAGACTCTGACTTACATACACAACATCTCACATTCATTTGGATGACAAACAATTATGTGTGAGGACATCATGTACTAAGAAAAACACAGGGAAACATGACCTACACCCAGCTGGGGTAGGAGGTAGCAATGCTTTGCTAAATCTCACATGGTGTTTTCTATCCTGGCAACAGTAATCTTGTATCTAGGCATGTATGCCTAATTATGCTTTCTCTCATCTTCACAAGAAATAACATTCATTACATTACAGCTTTATTTATGAGGCCCAAAGTCTATGAAACAACATATTTACCCATACAAGAAACTGCCATTAAAATACACATATATGAAATCCCATGTTGAACAAACTCCAATAAAACAGTACTGGGTAGTTAAAAGGTACCTACTGCATTTTCCTGTGTCAATATATTTTTCAAAGCATAAATGTCAGTAGAAATGCATGAGTATGTATAGCATAATTTTCTTTATTTAGATATTAAAAAGACAAATTTTATATATTCATTAATGTTAGACGTAGCCTATAGCAAAATTATAGAAAAATATATGAATGAAAAACATCAAATTCACAGCAACTTTTCTCTCTGGAAATAGAGAGAGGAGTAGGGTTGAGAAATTTAACCTACCATCTACTGTGGCTATAATGAAACACCATCACCAAAGAAAGTTGGGGAGGAAAGGGTTTCTTTAGCTTGGGTTTCCACATCACTGTTCATCAAAGGAAGCCAGGACAAGATTTCAAGCAATGTGGGAACCTCAAGGCAGGAGGCGATAGAGGACATGGAGCAGTGCTGCCTACTGACTTACTGACTTGCTCATCACGGCTTACTCAGCCCGCTTTCTTTCTTTCTTTCTTTCTTTCTTTCTTTCTTTCTTTCTTTCTTCTTTCTTCTTCCTTCCTTCCTTCCTTCCTTCCTTCCTTCCTTCCTTTCTCTCTCTCTCTCTTTCCTTCTTTCTTTCTCTCTCTTTTCTTCTTTCTCTCTCTCTCTCTCTCTCTCTCTCTCTCTCTCTCTCTCTCTCTCTCTTTCTTTTTTTTTTTTTTTTCCGAGACAGGGTTTCTCTGTGTAGCTTTGCGCCTTTCCTGGATCTTGCTCTGTAGACCAGGCTGGCCTCAAACTTACAGAGATCTGCCTGGCTCTGCCTCCTGAGTGCTGGGATTAAAGGCGAGTGCCACCACCGCCTGGCAAAGAGGAGTGCACAGCCCGGGAATTGAACCCTGGTTGCAAGAATGGGAATCTTGCATGATACCACTACACCAGTGGCAGTGCTGTTTTCTTATAGAACCCAAAATCAACAGCCCAGGGATGGAGCCACCCACAATGCACTGGGCCCTCCCACATTAATCACTAGTTAAGAAAATGCTCTATCAGCTTGCCTACAGTGCAGTCTTATGGAGACATTTACTCCTTTTAAATGACTTTAGCTTGTGTCAAATTGACATAAAACTATCTGGCACAATTGATCCCTTTTCAGCTTGACCCACAAAAACATCACCATTAAGTCACAATCTTTCCTTTCTTATTCAACCCCAACATCTCACATTAAATAACAAATAACTGTGAAAGTCCCACAGTCTTTACAAACCCAAACATATTAAAAATGTAGTCTCTTTAAAATATCTAGTCCCTTTAAAAAAAATCCAAAATCTCTAACACCTCTTCATTTGTCCTAGTGGCATTGGGAGCTGCAGTGTGTCAATTAGTATACTCTTTTGTCCAATTAACGGCACCCGCAAATGTTCATTGCAATAAATCATTGGTCTGGCTCAAGGCCTCTGACCTTTGGTACACCATTACCCATGGACCCTCACGGAACTCCTCTCCGATATCCTGCTGTTGCCTCAGTCATGGAGATCCTGCAGATGTTAAGATGGATAGATGTTAAGATGAGCCAACCCAAGGCACAGAATGTGGGCCTGCATGGTAGCCGATCTGGTCAGTCCAGGACACAGGGACTTCCTCTTCAGCTGGCCCCCACACTAGGCTCTCCCCATTTCTTACTAGTATGGGGGCCAGCTCTTCCATTAGGGGCAGGGCCAGATTAGATCTCTGGTTGCAGTGTCTAGTGAGAGGCACGGCCAGCTCTCCCAGGGCCAATGAAAGCCAGAGCCAGCTCAGCTTGGCCCTTCAATTTCAACGTTCATGGTTCCTATGACTCCCATGTGGTAACACAGGCCATGGACATCAACATATACCCCAGCTGCAGTAGGTCCACAGACACAGACATGTCCCTCGGCAGCAGCTCAGTTACAGTGTCACCATGGCCCTGGTGGTAGCACAGGTCATGAAGATCAATATGGCCCTGGTGGCAACATAGCCTTTGGATACCAACATGGTCTCAGGTGGCTGACCAGACCCCAGGCATCTGCACAGCCCTCAGTGGTAACAGGGGCCACAGACATCAACTCAGACATTACTACGGCCCCAGGTGGTAGCACAGGCCACTCAGATCTGTAGGACCCAAGCTACAGTATGACCCTCAGACACCAATTTGACCTCAGGTGAGGCCCAGACCCTGGTCATCCACATGGCCTTCAATGGTTACTGAATCCATAGACATCAACATAGACCCTGGCTGCTGTAGGGCCACAGACTTAGACATGGCCCTTGGCAGCAGGCGGAGGAGCAAGGTGAGTTTTGTTTGTTTTGTTTTTAATTAATTTTAGGGAATTCTTTGGGGGTGATGCTACAGGGGTGAGGGACAGATAGGGAGGAACTGGAAGGTGAGGAGGATTGGAGTTCAGGATATGGGATTCCCAAAGAATCAATAAAGAATTATGTTATAAAAAATTAAGAAGCATAGAGCTCTGGGGAATTTCCATAAAGAAACAAGTGTTCATTAGAGGAGAATTGGAAGTCAACAGATGGTTTAAGATATTGATGATGCTGAAGTTGACATGTCAAAGTATGTCTCTAAATTACAGTTATGAGTCACAAAGTAATATGCAGGATTTTCTGATTTGTCAAGTTTGTACCAGTAAAAATATTTAACTTTAGCTTAAAAATATCCAAAATTTGTTCTAAATGTCTCAGCTATGGGCTCCTGTGAAAATCAAAGTAAAATTAAACATCTTTTTACTTGAAGAGGGTAGAACCAGGGCATAACCACAGTCATATCAAAGCAATAAAATTCCCAACAGTGTGAATAACATAATGTCCAATGTCTGGGATCCAACTCCCAGTAGTGTAAATAACACAATGTCCAATATCTGGGATCCACTTTCCATCTTCTGGGCTCCTCCAAACAAGCAACCTCCAAACACAGTTTAATCTTCTAGGCTCCAGCTGTTTCCATTCCATTGCTGCTGATGATCTTGGTAGTCATCCAAGGGTAATGATATCTCCCATTTGCTGCAATTGGGATGTATTATTATTATTATTATTATTATTATTATTATTATTATTATTACATCAAACTCAGATAAAACAAATGAACAGAAAGAGTCCAAGAGAAGGCACAAGAATCAGAGACCCAGTCATTCCCATACTCACAAGAATCAGAGACCAAGTCATTCCCATACTCAGAAGTCATATAAATACTAAGCTGGAAGCCATAATGCAGAGGACCTGATAGAGAGCCATGCATGCTCTGTGCTTGCTGCTTCAGTCTCTGTGCATCCATATGAGCTTTGCTTGTGTTGATTTAGAAGGACTTGTTTTCTTTGTGTCCTCCATCTCCTCTGGCTTCTTACATATTTTCTGACTTCTTTTCTCTGAGCTCTGAGGGGAGGGATTTGATAAAGACATCCAATTTAGGGCTGAGTGGTCCAAGTTTCTCACTCTCTGTGTAATGTCTTGCTGTTGTTCTCTATATTTTTTCCCATCTGCTGCATGAGGAAACTCTCTGATGGTGACTGAATAAGGGACTTATCTTTGAATATAGCAGAATAGCATTAGGAGTCATTTTATCACTACATTATCATCTCTATTTTTTAGAGTAGTACTACTTGGTTTTACTCTTGGTCCCTGGGCTATCTAGTCTCAGGTTCTTGGTCACCAAAGCAGTGTTAGGTATGGGTTCTCTCTCATGGGTTGGCCTTAAGTAAAACCAAATATTGGGTGGTTACTCCAACAAGTTTTGTGCCATTATTGCCCTAGCATATTTTGTAAGCAAGATACCATTATAGATAAAGGGTTTGTGGCTGATTTGGTGTTTATATTTGAAAGCATGCAAAGTATGTTCCTATACCAACGACAATGTAACATAAGGGTGAAAGCTCTATGTAGGCATCAGCTAGACATCTTCATCTTCAATGAGTTGTGTATGTGTTGTCTTTAGCAATGGGGCCTTTTTGTTAGTTTGTGGAGAGCACCTTATAGTCTTAGAAACAGCCTGGGTTGTTTGAGGATTCCCATGGCCCTTTTTGACAATAACTCAATTAGTTGTAACCCAATTCTGGTACTGGAAGCTACATTTGGTGATAAGTGATGCCCAGTTGGGACTGTGTCTCCCCCATTATTTGGCCATTTTTTTAGATCACCTTCATGTATGCATCTATTTTAGGAAGTTTGTACTTTATTAGGTTTCCATACTACCCCTCAAATTCCTCTTATTTTTAGCTGTCTATCCCTGGATTCTCTCCCATGACTCTCTCTGCCCTGTACCTCTCCACTTGACCCTACCATTACAGCTCCCTTATCTCCATAACTATTTCCCTATCCTAATGAGATCTATCTGCTCCTTCTAATCACTTACTCTATATCTATCCTCCGTGGTTCTATGGATTATCTATGGCTTGGTTATCACTGACCTCATAGCTAATATCCACATATATATTAATATATACCACATTTGTTTTTCTGTATCTCAGATACCTCGTTCAGGATTTTTTTTCTAGTTCCATCCATTTGTCTGCAGATTTCATGATGTCAGTTTTGAATGGTTGAGTAATACTCCAATGTGTAAGCATACCACATTTTTTTTTATCCATTCTTCTATTGAGGGGCATCAAGGTTGTTTCCAGTGTCTGGCTATTATGAATTGAGCAGTGATGGACTTGGTTGAGCAAATGTCCTTGTGGTATGATAAGGAATCCTTTGGGTGTATGCACAAGAGTTATAGCTGGATGATGAGGTAGATCAAGACCCAACTTCCTGAGGAACAAGCACACTGATTTCCATAGTGGCTGTACAAGTTGCACTCCTAATAGCAATGGAGGAGTGTTCCTCTTGGTCCACATCCTCAACAGCATGAGGTACTTGCATTATTCTTCTTAACCATTTTGGCAGGTCGAAGATAAAACCTCAAAGTAGTTCTAATTTACAATTCCCTGACAGCTAACAGTGGTGAACATTCCTTTAAGTGTTTCTCAGCCATTCAAATTTACTCTATTGAGAATTTTATGTTTGTAACTGTGTCTCATTTTTAAATTGGGTTATTTGGTTTTGTGGTATTTTGTTAGTTTCTTGAATCTTTTTTTTTATTTTGAATATTAGTCCTGTATCAGATGTGTAGTTTGTTGGTGGAATTATTAAGGCCACTCCATGTAGTTAAAAGGGAGGTTTATTTTGTGGGGTAACTTACAAATGAAGGGATAGGTTGTAGGGTCTGGCAAAGGTATGGCGCAGTCCAGGGGTGTTCTCTGGAGAACTCTGCTAGGTCTACCTCCAGCATCCAGGGTCCCAGAACCCAGAGAGACCTCTCCTCTGGATCCTGGGTCTTCAGCTTCCTCCCTCAGCTCCCCCTTGTGGGCGTGTCCATTACCAAAGCCTCAAGGGGGGGGGGGGTTCGAACTTCCAGGCCAAGGCTGGGATGGCTACCCACTACAGTAGTTGGTGAAAATCTTTTCCCATTCTGTAGGCTGCCACTTTGTCCAAGATGGTGTCCTTTGCCATGTAGAAGCTTTTCAGTTTCATGAGGTCTCATTTATTAATTGATGATCATAGTTCCTGTGCTGATGGTGTACTATTTTGAAAGTATTTTCCTGTGTCAGTGAGTTTAAGGCTATTTCCTCTTTTCTCTTTTTATTAGATTCAGTGTATCTGATTTCATGTTGAGGTCTTTGATCCATTTAAAGTTGAATTTTGTGCAGGATGATAAGTATGGATCTGTTTGGATTCTTCTACATACAGACATTCAATTTGATCAAAACCATTTGTTGAAGATGCTGTCTTCTTTTCAGTGTGTATTTCTGGCTTCTTTATAAAAATATCAATTGTTCATGAGTGTGTGGATTTACGTCTGGATCTTCAATTCAATTCCATTTATCAAAGTGTCTGCTTTTGTGCCAATACCACACTGCTTTTATTTCTATAGCTTTGTAATACAACTTGAAATTAAGGATGGTGAAACTTCCAGCAGTTCTTTTATTATTCAGGATTGTTTTTTACCATTGTAGGTTTTTGTTTGTTTGTTTGTTTTGTTTTTCCAAATGAAGTTGAGAATTGCCTTTTCAAGATCTATGAAGAATTGTGTTTGAATCTTCATAGGGATTGCACTGAATCTGTAGATTGATTTTGGTAGGATAGCCGTTTTTACTATAGTAATTTTACTGATCCATGAGCATGGGCGATCTTTCCATCATCTGATATCTTCTTCAATTTTTTCTTCAATGGCTTGAAGTTTTTATCATAGAAGTCTTTAACTTGCTTGATTAGAGTTACCCCAAGATATATTATTTGAGGCTTTTGTGAAATGTGTTGTTTCCCTGATTACTTTCTCAGACTGTTTGTGATTTGTATATAGGAGGGCAACTGGTGTTTTTTAGTTAATATTGTATCCAGCTACTTTGCTGAAAATGCTTTATCAGCTGTGGGAGTTTTCTGGTGAAATTCATAGAGTTCCTCCTGTATCAGATCATTCGCAAATAAAGGCACTTGGATTTCTTCCTCTTAAATATCAATGTGATCTCCTTCTGTTGCCCTATTGTTCTAGCTAAGACTTCAAGTCCTATATTGAATAGATTTGGAGAGAGCGGGCAACCTTTTCTTGTTCCTGATTTTAGTGAAATTGCTTTGAATTGCTATCTCTTTAAGTTTATGTTGGCTATGGGTTTGATGTAAAATGCCTCTTTTATGTTGAGGTATATTCCTTGTGTCCCTATTCTCTCTGGTACTTCTATCATGAAAAGGTGTTGGATTTTGTCAAAGGCCCTTTCTGCATATAATGATTTTTTTCAGTATGTTTATATGGTGGGTTACATTTATCAATTTACATATGTTAATCCATCCTTTCATCACTGGGATGAAACCTACTCTATCATGGTAGATGATCTTTTGTTATGTTCTTGGACTTAATTTGTAATAATTATTGAGAATTTTTGCATTTTATGTTACTAAAGGAAATTGTTCTATAATTCCTTTCTTTGTTGAGTCTTTATGTGGTTTCAGTATCAGGGTAGCTGTGGCCTTGTAAAGTAACTTAGGCCATGTCCCTTCTGTTTCTGTTTTGTGGAATAATTTTAGGAGTATTGGCGTTAACTCTTCTTTGAAAGTTTTGTACAATTCTGTGCTAAAACCATTTGGCCCTAGAATTTTGTTGGTTGGAAGATTTTTTTTTAATAACTACTTCAATTTCACTAGGGGTTATAGGTCTCTTTAAACTGCCTAACTGATCTTGATTTAACTTTGGTAAGTTGTATGTATGAAGAAAATCATCTATATATTTTAGATTTTCCAATTTGGTGCAGTATGGGATTTTAAAGTACGTCCTTATGATTCTCTAAAATTCCTCAGTATCTATTGTTATGTCCCCCTTTTCATTTATAATTTTGCTGATTTGGATATTCCCTCTTTGCCTTTTAGTTAATTTGGATGAGGCTTTGTCAATCTTACTGATTTTCTCAAAGAACCAACTCTTCTTTTCATTGATTCTTTGTATTTTCTTGTTGTTGTTTCTATTTCATTGATGTCAACCCTGAGTTTGAATATTTCTTGCCATCTACTCCTTCTGGGTGTGATTTTTTTTCTGGAGCTTTCAGGTGTGCTAGTATTAGCTCATTCCAGTTTTTTGATGTAAGCACTTAGTGCTATGAACTTGCTTGCCTCTTAGATCTGCCTTCATTGTGTCCCATAAGTTTAGGTAGGTATGTTGTGTGTTCATTTTCATTCAGCTTCTGAAAGACTTCAGTTCCTTTTTTGACCATTTTTTCTTTCAGTAGAGAGTTGTTCAGTTTCCATGAGCTTGTAAGCTTCCTGTTGTTTTTATTGACGTTGATATTAAGCTTTAATTGTGGTGATCAGATAGGATGTAGGTTGTTATTTTGATTTTCTTGTATCTATTGAGTCTTGCTACGTGTTCAAGTATGTGGCCAATTTTGGAGAAAGTTCCATGAGGTAATGATATGAATGTATATTCTTTTGTGTTTGGGTGAAATGTTCTGTAAATAACTGTTATGGCTATTTGTTTTATAACCTCAGTTAGCTCCAGGATTTCTCTGTTTAGTTTTTGTCTAGATGACCTGTCTATTGGTGAAAGTGGGACATTGAAGTTTCCCACTATCTGTGTATGAGGGTCAATATGTGACTTACACTATAGAAGTGTCTCTTTTATGAACTTGGATGCCTTTGTATTTGGGGCATAGATGTTAAGAATTGCAATGTCCTCTTTGTGTAGTTTTTCTTTGATGAGTATGTAGTGCTCTTCCCTATCTCTTCTGATTAGTTTTGCTTTGAAGTCTATTTTGTAAGATATTAAAGCAGCTACGCCACCTTGTCTCTTTAATCCATTTGCTTGGAATATCTTTTTCCAACCCTTTACCCTGAGGTGATGTCTTTCCTTGATGTTGAGGTGTTTCTTGGATGCAGCATAAAGATGGATTCTGTTTTCACATCCATTTTGTCAGCCCCTGTCTCTTTTTGGAGAATTGAGACCATTGATGTTGAGAGATACCAATGACCAATGTTGATTTCTGTTTGTGTGTGTGTGTGTGTGTGCGTGTGCGTGTGCGTGTGCGTGTGCGTGTGCGTGTGTGTGTGTGTGTGTGTGTGTGTGTGTGCATGTGCTTATGTTTCCTGTTTCCCTTCTTTTGACTTTTCTGGTCTAAAATTATTTATTCCTATGTTTTTGTGGTTTGTAGTTAATTTCTTTAGGTTAGAGTTTTTCTTCTAGCATTGTCTATAGGGCTGTATTTGTAAATAGATATTGTTTAATTTTTACTTTATCATGGAATGTCTTACTTTCTCCACCTTTGATTTTGCTGGCAATAGTAGTCTTGTCTGTCTAGGCCCTTCCTGGCTTTTAGGGTCTCTGTAGAGTAGTCTGGTGTTATTCTAATAGGTCTGCCTTTACATGATACTTGGTCTTTTTCTCTTGCAGCTTTTAATTTTCTTTCTTTTGTATGTTTAGGTTTTTTATTATTATATGCTAAGGGAAATTTCTCTTCTAGTGCAGTCTATTTAGTGTTCAGTAAGCTTCTTGAACTTTGATATGCATCTCCTTCTTTGTGTTAGGAAAAATTTCTTCTATGATTTTATTTAAAACATTTTCTGTGCCTTTGACCTGTGTTTCTTTTTATTTCCTTCTGTTTCCATTATTCTTAGAATGAATCTTTTCATAGTGTCTCATATTTCCTGGGTGTTTTGTGCCAGAGGATTTTTAGATTTAAGATTTTCTTTGACCAATTTATCAATTTCTGCCATCATTTTTCAGTGCCTGAGATTCATTCTTTCATCTCTTTTATTCTGTTGGTGAAACTTGCCTCTCTGGTTCCTGTTCAAGTTCCTAATTTTTTTCCCTTCCAGATTTCCCTGAATTTTTTTTAATTTTTTTAAATTAATTCTATTTCTATTTTCAGGTCTTCAACAATTTTATTCTTTTTCTTCCACTTTTTTCTTCATAGATTTATTTAAGGGATTTTTTTCCCTCTTTAATGATCTCTATCATATGCATAAAGGCTGTTTTATGGTCTTTTGCTTGTGCCTCAAATACATTGGAATATTTGTGGGCTGCTCTGGAAGGGCTGCTGGGCTCTAGTGAAGAAATATTACCCTGGCAGTTATTGATGGTGCTTTTATGCTGGCATTTGGCATCTGGGATGGGGAAAATTGCAATTCTAGGTGCTGATATCTGGTCTTATCTTTGTTGGGTGTGTGGTTTGTTTCTTGGTTTCTGTTTCCTCTCTGGTTCTTAGGAGAATGTGGTGGCTATGTGTTGCCTGTAGGAAAACCTTCCTGGGTACTGACTGATAGGTTTGATCACCAGGGGTTCCAGGCAAAATGTATTTCTGGGTATTGGGATCTGAGACTTAAGAACAGGAAAGGATGGGAGGAGTTCAGAAATGATTCATGGGAGGGAAGAAAGTAGTGTGTTCCACCAGAGTCTGTTTAGTAAGTTCCCTGGGAATGGCGGCAGAAGGTGAGGAGAGGCCACAGCAAAAGGTTTGCTAAAGAGCTGGGAATTAATTGGCACTGGGGAATTAATTTGGCAGATTATAGGGAGAGGTGAAGATCTGCAGTTATCCTGCCTGCTTCCCTGCCAGCTTGGCCTATGGGTCCCCCAGGAATGTCTGCTGGAGTTGGTGACTATGGTAAAGCAGAGTCAGGGAATAGAAATTAGGAGCTGAGGATCTATGGGATTCACTAGAGATGGGTACAGGAGGCAAAGGGAGTTTGCAATAGGGGGGTCTGCTGCAGAACTGGGGTTGAGACTGGGGCATTAATTTGGCTGAACAAAGGGAAAGATGAAGATATGCAGTTAGACTACCTGCTTCCCCGACCAGAGCTGGGCACACTTTTACCAATAGCTTCTCCTGGGCTCCAGGGACTCCAACCCTGAAACAGAACCAACTATCAGCTGCTCTCCATGATCCCTTTACACCTTCAAAACAGTGCTTTCTGGGTGACTTTTACACTACCAAATTCAGCTGCCAGCACAAGGTAGAACCTTGGCTATGTCTGAAACACAGCTTCTGTGTGCTGACTTTCAGGAAATACTTCCCAAAAGATTTCACTTCAGTGATGCTGGTCTCTTCTTAATCACTGCTAATTTCTCAACTCCAGCTGACCAGCATTGACTATCCCAGCAAAGCAAAGATTTTATTTTAGTAGTTCTGCTATTTTGTTAATCACAGTTGATTCTTCAGCCCCAGCTATCTTAATTCACAGAAGTAAGAACCACAGAATCTTAATTCAAAATAGCAAAATAGACCCTGAAAAAGTCTTTAATGTTCCTTCTGAAACTTGACAAACCAGGCCTCCATCATCTGCATTGACCTCAACATTCTTATCTTCCAAGCTCCCACAGAACAGCTCACCAAACTTTGCGCACACAGTAGCTTTTCTAGCCCAAAGTTCCAAAGTCCTTCAACAATCCTCAAAACACAAAATGGTTAGGTCTGTCATAGCAATACCCCATGATCCTAGTACCAATTTTCAGAGTTCATGGAGGATTTCTGCCTACTGGTTTGTTTCCCATGGATTGATCAGCCTAATTTCTTATAGTACCCAGGACCACCAGCCCAGGGATGACACCACCCACAATGCATTGGGCCCTCCCACATTAATCACTAGTTAAGAAAATGCTCTGCAAGATTGCCTGCAGCCCAATTTTATGGAGACATTTTCTTAAATGAGGCTCCCTCCTCTCAGGTAATTTTAGCCTGTGTCAAGTTGACATAAAACTATTCAGCACACCAACCTATAATGCTTCCTCAAAATACCCTGCACAAAGTTTATAACATTGTACCTGTAAAAGTCATGTAAAACACATGGGCACATGAATGTTTGCCACAGAATTCTCCATGTGCCTGTCATCAATGAAATATTTAATAGTGTAAAAGAATATACCATTCTAAAACAAATAAGCATGCAATTTCTAAGGCAGTAGTGGGTACATAGTCATGACCCCAAATATTACATGGAATTCAAACTACTGAGAAAGTGACAAGCCTCCTGGAAAAGGTGCCTACTTTCCTTTGAAAGGAAAGTCATATTTTATCTGCACTCATCCCATCCATCTTCAAAATAATACACTTCTCTGTGTTCATCATCATCAACCATGTCGGCCCATTGAGACTCTACAATGAATACTCCTTCAAAGCACCCTCAACTATTTCCCAAAGTGCTGTCTGTCACTGCTGGCCATCCTCGGCATACTGCATTAAATAAATCCATCTCTTTGATGTGCGGCTTGTCGACCTTGAAGTTCCTAGCCATCAGAATTTACACAGCGTTTCCTTTGGTCCCAGGCTCTAGCCCAGCGGCTGGATTGCATATCGCTTGTTTTTCTTCTTCTTTATGGCTTATCAAATCATGTATTTATCAGTTGGGCTTGGCTTGAACTCACAGTTGGCACATCACTGTAGCTGGGGTCCAGTCTATTCATATTGGACTAGCTGTAGTTTTCCAGGAACTCTTTGAATCTTGTGGCATTTTCCCACTTCACTTACCTCTGAAGACCTGTGCACCATTCATCCCAGCCCTTACTTCTCATAACTCCAGCTTCATCCCTGATTCCTTGAGCTCCTCCTAATTCTCAGGACTGATGCCATCTACTCACTTTGTTATTACCACACGTAACATGATTTAGTTTTAAAATTACATTTATTTTTATTTTATCTGTGATTTTTTTTGTCTCAATGTATATGCCTGAATCTCTGCAAAGACCAGAAGAGAGCATTGGATTCCCTGAAGTCTTAGATGGTTGTGGATGCTAGAAACCAAACTCAGGTCCTCTGCAAACAGCAAGTATTCATAACCACAGAATCATCTCTCCAGCACCCATACCCAATATTATAATCAACCTCACTAAATTCAAGGATCATTCAGAATGACAAGGCTGTTTCATTCATTACACATGAACTATTAAATATAAAAGCTAGTATAAAGGAGATATTCAGTAAATATTTCATGAACAAATGAAGGAGAATCAAGCCAGACTAAAGTTATACCCAGTAAATTATCTATCTTCTGATGAGTGGTACAGTTTGTCTTCACAAAATCCAGGGTCTCAAGCAGCTCACAGTTGTTCTGACTCATAAGGGTCAATCTTCCAAGTAGTTTTCTCATTTTTTTTGTGTATCTTCAGCTTCCACATTTTTTAGACCATTCCTCAGATAATAAGTTCCATAAGGCTGTAAGTACAGCTGTAGATTTTGCACCTGTTTAAATGTTCTTTCAAATATGATGTCTGTAAATATAAAACATTTGCAGTTACAATGCTTTACTTTCCTCCTTGGAAAACACTATAGGAAAGTTCTTCTTTTTAATTCCCAGGGAACAAAGAAGGGGAGATAATAGAAACTAGCAAGACTGAGTGGCAGGCAGTCCCATAACCAGCCCTAGCTAATACACACTGACTCGGGAGTTTGACGTTGGTGATGATCATGGCTTGCCTTCCACTTCTATCAGCCTTTATGGGATGTTCTTCTAAATAATGAAACAATATGCCAATGGGAATACAAAAAAAGGGGGCTTGGTGGAACCTGGTTGACAGCTCTTTTCCTACTGGCTTAATCCTAAGGATGGCTTCTGTAGCAGCAGTTGGGAGCAATATGTTTTCTAAATTATCACAAGATTCAATGTTATAATGTGACCAAAAGAGCAAGCAAAACTAACTAAAGCAAGAGGAGAAAAACCAACGGCACATGAAAAAAGCAGTTATGATCTAGTGTAAGTGTACCAGTTTTTAACTTTATGCAAAATATATAAACATTTAAGTGTTTGCATTGATGTTTCAGCTTATATATAATATGTATACATACTTCACTTTACTGAGTGTATATGATTATACATTTAAATATATGCATCACATTGTACAGAAATACCTGCATGTTACATCAATCCTTTGTCTCACCATTAGACAGTTTTCCAGTGTAAAACTTGTGTAGACATTTCTACAATAGATACTTTTTAAAAATTGCTGTGGGACAGTCTTAGTTATGGTTTCTATTGCTATGAAGAGACACCATGACCATGCAACTCTTATAAAGAAAAACATTTAAAGATAGCTTAGAGGTTTAGTCCATTATCATCATGATGGGACTTGATGGTATACAAGGAGATATGGTGCTGGATCTGAGAATCCTATGTCTTGATTGACAGACAACAGGAAGTGAACTGAGACAATGGGTGTGGCTTGAGAATATATGAGACCTCAAAGGCCACCTTCACAGTGACACACTTCCTTCAACAAAGCCACATCTCCTAGTAGTTCTACTCCCTTTGGGGGCCAATTTCTTTCATGCCACCCCAGAGATTTTAAGAATATTATTTAGCTTGAGAAAAGAAAAATCTTTAATGTGTCCATGTTTCAATTTTATATAATGTTTAAAAATTTTTAAGGAAAGCAAAGAGTGTTTTTCTTAAGCCAGCCTTTAAGATGTTTTCAAAATGCCCACTGATGCTTGCCAACCCATATGTTTCAGTGTCCTTACTCTTGATTTAAGCATTGTTCATCTTTTACATCTTTCTTCTGAAGAGTTTTAAATTGTACTCATAAGCAGGGCTTATTACTATGAATTTCAAGCAGATAAATTAATTTATATATTAAAATTGTCTTCTGCAAGACCAGCTGCTCATTCATGTGGCTAATGACAGAAGAATGTGTGCCACACCGGCCTGTGCTTTCCAAGGCACACTTAGCAAAGTGAACCAGGGACATGTCCCTACCAACATTTCCAGGACCAGTGCCTTCATCTCAGAAAAACTCATTACTCAGAATGGCTCCAGCTGGCTGTAGATTTGACTTTTACTGATGAGGGCTAATGTAATTTGTAGAGTTAAATATTGAAAAACTGTAAACCACATCCTATGTTTCCCCACCCAATGTTCCAGAGCTTATGCTCTTCCTTTTTACCATGAAAAAAAAAATCCAACAAACCCATATGTCTCCTTTGGAATTCATGTTTAAATTTATGACATTATGGCTCATTCCCAAGGTTGTCTTTCACATGATTCCTAAAAAATAATTTACACACCTATTTTCTCACAAGGTCTTATATGAATGTCAGGGGGATGGTTTTGAAACTATGGCTTTTTGAAAATCAGAAGGAAGGAAAATTAATTGTGCACTGGTATAGCAGTTCTTTCTAATCGGGACCACCAGACCACAAATAATGATATGGAAGAGACATTATTAATTATGAATTCTCATCCTTAGCTTAGGTTTGTTCCTAACTAATTCTTATAACTTAAATTAACTCATATTTTTAAGTCTATGCTCAGGCACAGGGTTCGTTACATCATCTCTGTGTCACTCATCCTGCTTCCTCCATGTGTGGCTGGCAACTCCACCTTTCTTCTTCCCGGAGTTTTCTCTATGCCTGGAAGTCCTACCTATACCTCCTGCCTAGCTATTGGTCGTACAGCTTTTTATCACACCAACCACAGGAATACATCTGCACACAGTGTACAAATATCCCACAATACACTGGAAAAGGGTGCACATTCTGAATCAGATAGCTCTTTAGATTCATACTTTTGTTTCCCCAGGCTGTGCTCTGGGTTACTTTAAAACTCATGTAACCTCTTCCTACTTCAGTGTGTGAAAGCAGCAATAGGTGTTCAGTTTAAGGTTACCAGAGCAATTCAGTAAAAAGACTTGATGAATTAAGAAATGGGCTATAGAACTAAACAGAGAATTCTCCACAGAGGAAGTTCAAATGGCTGAAAGACATTTAAGGAATTGCTCAACATCCCTAATTATCCCGGAAATGCAAATCAAAACGACTCTGAGATACCACCTTACACCTGTCAGAGTGGCTAAGATCAAAAATACAGAAGACAGCTTATGCTAGAGAGGATGTGGAGCAAGGGGAACTCTCCTCCACTGCTGGTGGGAATGCAAGCTTGTACAGCCACTTTGGAAATCAATATGGTGCTTCCTTAGAAAATTGGGAATCCATCTCCCCCAAGACCCAGCTATAGCACTCTTGGGCATATATCCAAGGAATGCTCAATCATACCACAAGGGCATTTGCTCAGCTATGTTCATATCAGCATTGTTTGTAATAGCCAGAACCTGGAAACAACCTAGATGCCCTTCAACTAAAGAATGGATAAGGAAAATATGGTACATATACACAATGGAGTACTACTCAGCAGAGAAAAACAATGACATCATGAGGTTTGCAGGCAAATGGATGGATCTAGAAAAAATCATCCTGAGTGAGGTAACCCAGACTCAGAAGGACAAACATGGTATGTACTCACTCATAGGAGGATACTAGATGTAAAACAAAGATGACTAGACTGCTACACAACTCCAGGGAGGCCACCTGGAGGACCGGACCCTAGGAAGAGCCAGGGATCACCCAATGACAGAGAGATGGATGAGATCTACATGGACAGCCTGGATGACAGTGGGAGTAATAAAGGGCAAGATTTGAGGGAAAGGAGGTTTGGGGGAGCAGGAGATCCCAGCTGGATCAAGAACAGAAAGGGAGAACGAGGAATAACAGACCATGATAAATGAAGACCACATGAGAACAGGAATAGGCAGAGTGCTCAAGAGGTCCCCAGAAATCCACAATGATATATCCTCTGTAGACTGCTGGTGGTGGTCGAGGAAGGGCCTGATCTGACCTGGTCTGGTGATCAGATGACTAAACACCCTGGCAGTCGTCTTGGAACTCTCATCCAATAACTGATGGAGGTGGATGCAGAGATCCTCGGCCAGTCCCCAGGTGGAGCTCCAGGTGTCCAACTGTTGAGAAGGAGGAGGGACTGCAAGAGCATGAATTGTTGAATCCAAGATTACAAAAAGCACATGGACAAATAGCCAATTGAGTGGAAGCACATGAATTATGAACCAAAGGCTGTGGAGCCCCCAGCTGGATCAGGCCCTCTGGATAAGTGACACAATTGAATAGCTTGATCTGTTTGGGAGGCTCCCAGGCTGTGGGACTAGGACCTGTCCTTGGTGCATGAGCTGGCTCTTTGGAACCTTGGGCTTACACAGGGACACATGCTCAGCCTGGAGGGAGGGGACTGGACCTGCCTGTGGTGAACCCACCATGTTTAAATGAGTCCCCAGGGGTGTCTTGGTCCTGGAGGACATGGGGATGGATTGGAGGGGCTAGGGGAAGGGTGGTGGTGAGGGTGGTAGGGGAGATGGGGGAACCCATGGCTGATGTATAAAATTAAAACACATAATAATAATAATAATAATAATAATAATAATAATAATAGTAAAAGAAAAAAGACTTTATGAACTTTAGGGAAGTGCCTCTAAGAGCACATGCTGCTTCTGTTGCTGTCATTATTATTAATTTTGTATTATAGTGAGTAAACTTTGATATTTTACAGCATTGGCTGAGTGTGCTGAGGTAATAGAGTTTGACTTAGAGATAAATCAGCTGAATGTCTTATAGGAGACAGTAGGTTCTAGTTTTCTCTAACCTGAGCATACTTTGAAAGCTCTGATGTTTTGCAAGCAAAGTGAAGTAAAAATAAAATCTCAAGTTTCTTAGTTGCAAGGAAAAGAACAAAAGAAAGGAAAACAAAAGAGAGGCTCAGAAAAGTTGTGGATGTAGCTAGCGGCAGATGCTTACCTACATGCAGATGGGGCAGGGGTCAGTCTCTGATACTATAGGGACAGACCCAGTCTGGTGGAAGGAGAAAGGAGACTTTGAAAAGATGCTGAGAAGAATTATGAGGAAGGCACAGCAAACTATATTCTTAGCAGAGAGGATCTGCCCAAAGAGAATCCAGACTCCTTAGGCTCTGGCAAGGGCACATTGCCCTGAAACCTGAGACTGTGCCTTGGTACCATCTCAGTTCCTCTGGGTTCTGGAGGATTTTCTGTCTCTGCGATGTCTCAAATATTACTAACAAGAATCTCTCTGTACAAAATTGTTTGTGCCTTCTGGAAATTGCTATTATGGATCATACCCTTCCACCAGATTGACCAAGGAGTTTATGATCATGAAATACACAAAGTGCCCAGTTCTTTCAATCCATCCCACACTTCTAATGATTCCCATGACCAATAGATACTTGCCAGCTGCATGTATGAGGAACTAGGATAACTTAAAATTTCCACGGTACCCGAGTGCCCTTACTTGAAAAAGAAACTGAAAACATTTGTGTGGTGATATGTGGTAATAAAGTTTGCCTTGAGGATCAGAGAAACAGAGCAAGCCACAGCCAACCTCACCTCACCAACTCCTCAGCAAATTCTGTTTCCTCAGTCTGCAAGCCTTTGGGTCCTCACCCAAAAGGGCCTCAGCTGAACTGCTTTAGTTCCTGTTTCCTTACACCTTATATACCTTTCTTTGCCCTGAAGTCACTTCTTGGCATTAAAGGTATGTGTGCTTCCCAGTACTGGGATTAAAGGTGTGTGCCACCACTGCCTGGTTCTGTTACCAGTGTAGCCTTGAGCTCATGGAGATCCAAACAGATCTCCGGAGTGACAGGATTAAGGGTGTGTGCCACCACTGTCTGTCCTCTATGTCTTATCTAGTGACTGTCTCTGTCCTCTAATCCTCAAGGCAAGCTTATTAGGGCACACAATATATCACTACACATTAGTAAAGATTTACCTCAGCGTACTGTTTTGTTTTGAAAGAAGGGCATATGATAAGCAGTTCATGGATAATCATAAGAGGCTCCGGAAAAGAGGTTTGGAGTCTACTAGACATTTTATTTTTCTCCTTTTATTTTTACCCTTTGTTAGACCATACTTAGATATGCTTCCCAAAATGCATGTTGAATGCAGTCAGTAAATTCCTTCATTTGTCTATTTAGAGGAGAGTGACACACATCACCTCCATCATATGCTGACATCTACAATTCTGGAAACTGCCACTGGCTTTCTTTATTGAAAATCATCAATGGCTTTGACAGATATAGAGGAAAGGACAGAGTGACACACTATGATACATCTTGACAGTGTGTCTCAGAGTGGCTGTCCCTGTTAGGGTCTGTTCTTTGAATTGTTTTCTAACCAGTGTCAAATAGAAATTGTGTATGGCCTTGCCACTGATGTTTCCCAAACTCAAAGGACAATGGATGCCTAAAATCAAAATCTGCATTCTAACCTGGTGAATTTTCATTTCATTATGAAGTTTGGCAAGATTCATTTGGACTTAGGTTCATGTTTCCATGCCAATGAAAAAAATGCTTGGGTTGAAAACTGCATTGGCTGTACTTTAGTCTTGACTTTTGTATACAATTCTGAGCAACCTTAGATGTTTATTAGCAGGCATTAGAAATTCTAAAATGGGTATGATAAGCTACAGGGCATTTTCATTTCAATTTACTACATGTACCTAGAATTTGTCTTGATGGCTGCCTCAATAGTATATCGTCAGTACCCGTGCAATAGGCTCTACTTTGTATGTAGGAAGATGGAGTCACATTGGCAACTACTCTTCAATTAAAATGGCCACTTTCCCTGTGGTAGAAAATAATATGTTGTGCTAAATAATTTGAAATGGCATTTTCATTAATAGGCAATTAAAATGTATGGCTAACGAGGCTCCTGAGACTTTAAGCTAAAGCAACAAGCTATCATTTAAACGGCTTCCTGAGCTCAAACTCTTGCCAATGGTGGGGAATGATTCAGAACCTCTTTCTCCAGGAAGGTAGAATTCTGAGGATATGACTACCTTCCAAACTATTTGGCTTGGATCCTATTTGAGGCAGAACTGTCTTCAAACCATCTCTCTAACTTGCAATGTGGATGCAAGGCAAAATGAAGTGAAAGGTGAATAAAAGAAACAGAGTAGCCTCCATGGTGACAGGCTCTGCTGCAGCTTCTGTGTGGGTGTACCTTCCAGATGGGCTGATGTGGTACCTCAGTTTCCTTGCTTACAGCCTCATGATAACTTGCCTGACATCTGAAAGCATATCTTAAAATATTAGTCAACCTTTGGCATCCCTTCCTGCCTTGGGCCTCGTGAATAAAACATTTATCCAGTCAGCAGCTTTGGCAGAGAGGAAAAGCCAGGTTTCATCTATCAATGTCAGGAACTGAATCACCCGTGGCTGCAGATCCTTGACTGACCTGTGTCTTCATAGCCAGGTTGGTAAGTAGGCAGATGGTGCCAGCTCCTGCATTCTTGCGAAGTGTTCAGTCTCTAGTCTGGTGGCATGACTACCATGTGAAAACAGGGAGTCCATGGCAGGCATCTCTCTCCCCTTTTTTGTTTTTTGACAATCTAAACTAGTTTGCTGGGATTACTAAAACAAAGTCTCACAAATTGGGTGGTTGAAACAAATATTTATGGTTTCAGAATTCTAGGAGCTGGAAACCCAGGCCATAAGCTACACGTTCTGGAAGCTTCAAGACTAGTGTTAGTAGAATTGGCTCCTTTGAGGAGTGTGAAGGAGAATCCAACCCAGGTTTCTTGCTTAATTTCTGGTTATTTGTTGGCATATAGATGTATCACCCTGATCTTTTTCACTTTCACATGGCACCTTCCTGTATTTATCTGTATTCAGTTCCATCTCTGAAGAGGATATACTTACCGAAGCACTTGTCTTGATAGGACCTTAGTTCAATGAATTAGACCTTCAGTGGCCCAATTTCCAAATAAGGTCACACTCTGAACAGTTGGAAGCCAGGACGTTAGTGTTAGAAATTTTAAAGAACACAATTCAGATTATACCTTTTTAGACATTTCCCCCCAAATTAATTTACTTTTCTTGTTTATATAACAATCATCAAAATCTACTCACAATGTGTGAATATAGAGATTGGTGACTTCTTAAATGAGAAAGTAGAGTCTGGACTCACATTTAATCATTAACTCACCCTAAGAATCAGTTTAATATTGTGCCATTTAGTGACACATTAGATAACTAAAGCACATTGGGCATAAAGTATAACTTTAATGCTACCATTCAATGGTAAGTGATTTTTAAATCACTACATACAGAGGCTGTGAAGGAAGCAAACTAAACTAGAAGCTTATTTTGTAACATTACAAAACTTCATCTTTGAATACACAGAAAATACAACATCTTTTCCAAATTCCTATAAAAGAATGACTGAAGACTGTAAAAGTCTCAGGGTTGTGGGTTCAAGTGGTGAAAGAGAAATGTGTTTTTTTTTTTTGTTTTTTTTTTTTATGTGAAAAGTCCTGGGTGCCAATCTGTGAAATTAGTAAACAACAATAGATTTCGGTTTTAGAGTTTATGAAACAAGTCTTCACCTAATACTTCAGTGCTTTAATTAAGTAAGAAAATGTGTCCTCAGAGAACAAAGAACACTGTCTTGATCCTGCAGAATAGAGATGAGCCATGTGAGAAAAGTCTTGCTCAGGATGGTGTAGGTTTATAACACCCAGAAGAACTCAGATCCTTCATTTATGTGGATTTTCACATAGCCACAAAATAAATGTATGTGGGAGAGTCATATTCTTTCCTGTCTTCCAACTCCTCCCATATCCTCCCTGCTCCCTACCCAACCAAATTCATATTCTCTATTTTTAAAAGCAAATGAAACACAGCACCAAAAAAAATGGAGTCTGTTTTGTGTTGAATATCTACTCCTAGGTATGAGGCCTACCGTGGAGTGTGGTTGATATAACCAGTGTCTCTCTGTTGAAGAAAACTGATTTTCTTTTTGCCAGCAGTGGTTATTTGTGAAAAGCTTCATGGATAGGGTAGGGCTTTGTGCTCACTCCCCTCCCTTAATGCTCAGATTTTGTCTGGTTGCCACAGACTGTGAATTCATAAGTACAATTGCCGTATTGCATCTGAAAACAGCCGTTTCCTTAAAATTATCCACCATCCCTGGCTCTCAGAATATTTCTGCATCCTTTTCTGCATAGATTCCTGAACTTGGAGGGAAGGGGTGTTATAAAGACAGCCCATTTGGGGCTGAGAATCCCAGGTTCTTATTCTCTAAGTTTGTTTTCTGGTCCTGAGTGTGTTATTTACTATCTAATTTCCCCTTTCTCTGCTGAGGGCTGCTCAGATACTCTTCTTACAGAGTCTAGGCTCACCTGCCTGGGGGCATGGTGCCTACACAGAAGACTGGACCCTCCCACATCAAGCAATAGTCAAGAAAATTCCTCCATGGACATGCACACAGGTTAGTCTAATGGAGATAATGCTGTAGTTGAGGTGCTCTCTTTCCAGGTGACTCAAATTGTGTCAACTTGACAATGAGAACTGATCAGTACACATAGAAATATACATCTGCAGATGAATACAAAGATACACACACACACACACAAACAAAAAACACACACTTAGACACAGACACTCACACACATGCACAAACGCATGCATGCACACATGCACAGACTCAGAGCACCAGGCTTTTATCATACAGAAGAAACACATATTATTTGGAAAGCTTTTCTTTTATCAGCATCCCAATAAAGCAGAGTCCACTCCCAACATATTTTTCTGTGTCTATCTGCTGTGGATTCTATTAATGTAGAATCACAATATGAATATTAATTCTGTCCTGAAGACCCAACAGGCAACATCACCTCATAAACATCACTTGTCCATCCTCAGAAAGATCCCATCACCCCAAGCACTGCCAGAATAAGCACAAGAAAACCACTTCTGTGATTAGCTTCATGACATTGTTCAAAGAAGCACTCCCTTAAATAACATTTCCTTCTAATATCACAAAACACCACTTCAGAGAGGTATTTGATTAAGTGCTGATGAAATAAATATTTGATGTAGAAAATAAAGTAAGCTCAAATGCAAAAGATGTGTCTTAGTGCTGTATAGTGCGTCTGACACTGAAATCCATCAGTTACTTAGAAATGTCCTTTTGCATTTCCCTTTGTGGGCATTTTAGTCAGATTTGAATTAAATATCTGATTAATTAAAAAACTAAAACTTTTTCAGAGTATTTGAGACTTTTCACACTGGCTGAGACTTTCACTCCATGTATCTTTTCTTGTAAGTGGAGGTTTTCTCCAAAGGACCTTGCTGTCCACACTTTGACATTGTGACGTCACTCACATTATGTGCCTGTCTCAATGCATTGACTTACCCAACACACAATTTCCTTAGGAAGCAGTAGTCACAGTCACAGTTACTAGAGGGTTCTTACTAAATCTTTAATACACACACACACACACACACACACACACACACACATGCACACATACAAGTGCATGAACACGTGTACATACATATATACATGTACACACACTTGCACATGTGCACACATATGATACATGAACATGTGTACACATGTACATGTGCACACACATACATGCACACACACACACACACACACACACTCAAAGCCAGTTGTTCTGGTGACTTCTGTTGCTCTTCAGAGTCTGAGAGCAAGGATTTTTCTGAGTCTCATTACTAGTCCAGCAACATATTGCTTCCCTTTCTCCAAAGCTAGAACAGAGTTTCTAGAGCTCAGAGTTCCCAGCTTAGACCATCAGCCAATGCCAGAATGAATGGCCTGCTGTACAGAGAGCCAAGTGTTCTACCATAGTGATTACAGAAGAGTGACTGAGGAATAGTGAACTTTCCAGGCACAACATCCGAATATCTTGGACCAAGGAGCTGCAACCATCCAAACTGGAAGCTCCAAGCTGTGCTAGGAAAGAGAAAAGGCTTCACACAGATGGCTATCTTCTTAGCCAAGGCTTCAATCCTATCTGGACCAGGAAGCAGCTTTGCAGGTAGAGATGATAAGAAACACAGCAGAGAGTAGCTTGTGCAGCTCACTGTTAGCCACTGTACACAGTTGTGAATCTGGTTCCTGAGATGTCAGCACTCTAAAAGCCCCACGTGCACTTCTGGGGTTCTCAGAGCTTCAGTGTGAAGCTGCAGGATGATGCCAATTGTTCACTGTGAGGGAAACGTTATAATATGAACAGGAAGAGCTCTCAGACTCAAAGTAAGGTATGTATCCTGGTGAGGACTGCCTATAATAACTGAGGAAGAGTTCCCATCATATGGTCACTGTTACTCCCCATTCCCAGTTACCTTGAGTGAGAAGGGGCCTTGGAAAAGTTTAGCTCTTTTCTATCTAAGGGGTTTTTTGTTCATGCAGTTTCCTGTGCCCAAAGACTTGTTTTCTGGCTTTCAGAGACCTGGCTCCTCCTCATCCAGTAGATCAAATGCCAGCTGCAGAGAAGGTCCTTCCTTACCAATTGTGGAAGCACCCTATCACTTTGATAATCTGCCCCAGAAACCCTGTCCATATCCCTTATGGTTGTTATCATGTTCTCTCTTTTCCTTACTCATGACCCACGTCTACACAGGGCTGAATGATGGGGCAGGGACAGCACCTTAGTGTCACCAGTGTATGCTTCATATAACCAAAAGGTTGTTGAATGGATGTATTCCAGAATTGAATTGTCTGACTTTCTGGAATTATAGGCATGTTATCTATTATATACTGTTCTGTATGAAGTCCCTAATCACACGCAGGCACTGAGTACTTGAATTATAAGTAGTATGTAGTATGTGTGTGAAAGGAAACCTTAAGTTAAAGCTGTCATTATATATAGTCATTAATATAGTCACACTGTAGGTAGTGGCTGCCATATCAGAGAGCACAGTTTTATAACAGTCTTCTTGGTCTTCAGAAAGATACATAACCATTCTCCCAAACATAGCTTGACCAAACTACTAACTGTGAGGTTGGTAGCTTTGTGAGCTACTGGACTATGCCTATGCAGCCTGGTAATGTCTATTATCAATCTTAACAATATTTTTCTTGGATATATGTTATGAGCCCAGGTAATTTGACACATATTTATAATAAAATGTGATAATATTTTTCTACTTCATTTCATTGATGATTTCTGCATACATACAAAACTTAAGTTTCTTCAAAACAGACGTCAATTCAAGCTATTTTTGAAGTGTTTGTGTAACTGAAATATGAAAATGCCACACTATATGTCTTCTCCATCATTCAGTGTGCTGTGTCTTTGAGGACACAGGGTGTGTCCGCTACTTTTATGCTATTATTTATCTTCATAGACCTGGTACAGAGCAGCCATAGGGAAGATGCTTGATAAACATTTCTCAAATGCATAGGTAAATTACAGAGACATTCTGTTCAGCTATTCGGATGTTACTTTTCTCCATTTTCTTAACAGAGGCAGACAAAGGATACAGATAGATGCAGCATGGCAGGTTGTAGAATAAAAGACCTTTCTGTGATGTAGTCACAATCCTGGGAGAGAGTAGCACAATCCTAGATCAGTGTAGCAGGAGAACCAAAGGCTCATATTTTAATCATGTCTAAGCATCATATTCAGTAGGTGCACTGGAAGCCTCACTGGGGCTGGGAAGATGGCTCAGTCATCCTTACAGGTGTGAGAACCTGAGTTCAGTCCCCAGAACTCATGTCAAAAGCTGGATATGGTAGTACATGTTTATACTCCCAGTGACTGGATGGAAGACAAACAAGTGGCTGGGGCTCTCTAAGACAGCTAACATAGTCTACCTGCCTAAGTTCTCAGAAATAAAAGACAACTGTCTCAAAGATCTAAGGGACATGGGGGGCTGTCCTCTGGCCTTTTCACACACATGTATGCTCAGTTGGAGCCCTGGGTTCACCCCAGCATGGCCCAAGAAGCTCCATTCTCTCTCTCTCTCTCTCTCTCTCTCTCTCTCTCTCTCTCTCTCTCTCTCTCTCTCTCTCTCCAAACCCCATCCATGTAGAGAATCTCAGAACAAAGGAAAGGCACTAAAAACCCAGTTCTACATTCTTGGCAACTACCTCAGTTTCCTCCTCTAATGCCACAAGGTGCCCAAGTCCCTACCTAAGTGCTCAACTTTTTACCATATTTGGCCAAAACCCACCTTGTCTACAGTCTATAAAACTGTCCTGCCATGGCTCTGTTGTGAGACTTCTCTGGCCTCATTCTCTGAGACTAGTGAACCCACCCAGGAGTTGCTTTGCTCAATATACCTGTTGCTATACTTTTCCAATTTGGCTTGATCTGGCTTACTGCACCAGCTGAGAAACTTATTATAGGGGAAGGGAGCAGACAACCTATTAATGTACACATGCAAACCTGCATATATGTGTACACATGCTCATGAACACAGGCACACACATAATATACATATCAACTGTAAACAGCCAACTGATTGACCCCAACACTCATTTTTAAAATACCACAATGGGAATGTTGTTGAAAAGATGGGAAATTCTTAACTGTCACGGAAGAATGTGCTCTGCATAAGGTTTGATCTGAATTCAGTCACACTTAAAGTTTGCAGTTCTGACTCTAAAGAACTTGGACCCCACATCTCCTCTCAATTTTTTTTTTTTTTTTGGGCAGAGAATCACACTACTTATGTTTTTCTCTTTAGTTATCTTGTCAATGGATCCAGACAGAGTTTGTGCTTATTTGGAAGTGCCAGACCAGTAACTCATTTCTATGGGAATTACCAGGCACCCTTCCCTTTTTCTTCCTTCTATTCTGCCTTTACTACCCCCAACCCTTTCCTTCCTATGACCTGTTTCTTTGATACAATGGATCACAGTGAGAATTTCCTCATTTTGATCTAGTTAGAAAATAGTCCCATTGTCTCCGTGTTGACAGCAGATAGAGCAGATACAGCTGGACTGCCCCAGGCCAGAAAATCCTTTTTCTAAAACAAAACAAAACAAAAAAGCTGTCTTTCCCAACTTCCCCACTGAAGTCTGTCTTTTGCTTCTCAACTGGAAAGCTAACCCCCAGGCATCATGGGGGCTGGTTCCTACAAGTCACAGTAAAAGGCAAAAGTGAGCAAGATCGTCTGGCTGCAGGGCAGATTTCCCTGCACCCAATTTGTTAGGGATGACATTGCTGTTAACATCCTTGTATTAAAACTGCATGATATTTTAATTCTACCAGGATATCACACCATGGCACTTAATAAGAGCTATCAAGAAGCATTACCAAAAAGATACTGGAGAACTTTACTAGGTAGAGTGTGGGTAGAAAGAGGTAAGAAAGGGACAGAGAGTTGTGGGGGGGGGGGAAGGAGAGGAGAAAGAGGCAACTCATAAAGCCAGATAAACTAACAATTTTTTGTTCTCCATTTTGTAGTTTATCACTCATCCATCTGTCTCATTAGGAACTATGTTGAGCATCACTTCTTTTTCTTTAAATGGGCTAGATATTAAACCTTTTGCTCTATTGGATCAGACACCATTATATATCAACAGGCCTCCATGGTGCTTGTGAAGCATGTTTGAGAAAACAGACACTTTCTTTTCTACTAAGTGACACATATTCACAAGGCACAAAGCAAGTTGACAGTGATGTGAAACCATAGTTAACACTGCAACCAGGAAGAGTTCATTTCAAAAATGACCAGGGGCTGGAGAGCTGTCTCAGCAGTTAAGATTTCTTAGTGCAGTAAGTGTTGGCTATTCTTGAAGAGGACCCAGGTTCAGTTCCCAGCAACCACGTCCAGTTCACAACTATGTAACTTCAGTTTCAGGGAATCTAGAGCCGTCTTTTGGCCTCCTTGGATATTGCATACCTACAGTGTACATTGGTACATGTAGGCACTGGTACATAAAAAACAAAAGCTTCTTAAAGCTGTAGCCATACAGCACTGAAGATCACACAAAGAAATTCTTTGTATATTTCTATGATTGATTATAAGAGGAAGAAGAAAAATCTTGTCACCTTCCAGCTATACAGTTTTCTCAACCACAGAAGGCAGAAGCAAGAGAGGTCGTCAGACTGTAGAGATGGCAGTGAACTATAGATAATTCAGCACTCAGAACCTTCCATTCTGAGCAAGAATCCTCTCCAAAGCCAAGGATATCACCCCCTAAACTTAGGATTTAAAAACAAATTAATTTACATACAAAGTAATGCATTTCACTGTTACATTTGCATATCATTATACTTTGCTCTTATTCCCTCCCATACTGCCTTCTCTTTCCCCTCTAGGTCCCCTCCCCCCCTAAATTGTCCATCCTTCTGCTTTCATAACTCATATCCATTATTAATAAATCCTTTGGAAGCTTCTGGTTAAAAAGGAGGGAGTAATTCTTTGCATAGCAGAATGTACTTCTCTCTATTCCCAGTTCTCTGACCCAGCAAAAATTACTGTCAACTATCTGTCCAACTGAAGGATATTGATTCTCATGTTGCCTTGGCAACACACAAGTTGTCAGGTCTATGTGACTCTTATACTCAGTGCCTAATCTGTTCCTCCTGGCTTTTGGATTTTGACACTTTATAAGCCTTAATTAGTTTATTTGATGGGACTTGCACATTTTATTTTTATGCTAAGTAGCTATTGAAAACACAGCCATCCAGAGAACAGATCACAGAGGCAGAAATCAGTTTGCTGTCAGGCCAACCAGAGATGACAAAGGGCAAGAAGGAGGGGAAGTGCAGACTCTTTTCCTGCTCCTCAGTTACTGGGGAAAATCAAAACAGTTTTGCCATCTGTCATGAAGCATGGTGTGAAAATTATGAAGCTGTTCGTTTTGATGGTTAAGGCACATTCTGCACTGTGATTAGATCACAGTAATGTTACCTGGCCACCACAGGCTTGGATTGATGCTCATTAATGCTGTTTTTACGAGAGAATGCAAGTCCATCCTAACTTACTTTCCAGTGTGAATGTCTTCTGAATGATCCATTAAGAGACATGGTTAAGTGAGCAGGATGGGGGTCAGCTGACGGTGTGGTAAAACAGAGGAGTGCTATGAGGAGGAAGAAGCAACTTCATAAAGCAGTGGCATCTGGAGGAAACATGGCTCTGGAGCAGCAGTCTTCAGAAAGGGGTTCACACAGCCCTTCAGGAGAGTGGGGTTCAAAGAGCATCTTGGAAACCACAGAAAAACTTCTGTCTCAATGAGCTTCAGAAAGATGACCAGTTTTCCTCTGTTGGCCAGTGCAGGGATGATGCCGAAGTTATCATAGTGAAACTGCTAAGAGGTTTAACACACAGAAAGTGATCAACGTATAGTATACACCTGTGAAAATGTCATAGTGAAATCTGCTATTTTCAATTAATTTATGTTAAGTTTCAAGGACTAAAGTAAAAGAAAGCACAAAAGTTTAAATTATAATGTAATGAGTTATTTTAAAGACTATATATATTCAAAAATTTCTTAAAATTTTTAATATGGCTTATATACAAACAAAAGACCAGAGACCACTAAGTTTGTGAATACCCAGCTAGTCTTTATATGAGATTAAAGAGGAACTGCTCAACGCATTGAGACCACATAGTCTCAAAGATAATAGTCACACAAAAAAATCAAGTTCCTGGAAATCTATTTTATTTTATATTTTGAAGGGAAGAAACTGATTAGCTAGAGGACAAAGTAGGGAGTGCACATCAACTTACAGACACAGTAATGACTTTCCAAGTAGGATTTGGGTAGTTCAAGAAACAAGACAAGCAACTGATAGACAGCATACATTTCATGGGTGTCATGAAACAAAATAACATCTGTCCAGCAAAGGAAATCGTCAGCTGTGTGAAGAGACAGCCCACAGAATTGGTGAAAATTGTTACCAGCTGTACACCTGACAGAGCGTTAGTATCAAGAGCACACAAACAACTAGAAAGGTCTCAGTGCCAGCCAGGCAGAGGTTGGTTCCCTATGGTTATTGGTCATAAATACATCAGAAGTATCCCAAACAGTACAGAATATTGCCATTGTTCTCCACTTCCCACCATAACTAGCTGGTAACACTCTATTTTTGTTAGGAACCTAAACCAGCACACTCATCCTAGAAATCAGTATTGTGATTCCTAAAAACAAAACAAAACACAACAAAAACATGAAAAGAAAAATACCATGGAAGTCGATTCACCATATGAACTAATTATACCACTCTTGGCAGCACAGTGTGGAATGAGGAGGGGTGTCACAATGAGGATAGATGAGAGCTATTGGCAATTGATAGGTGGTGGGAGAGTGTGGGAGAGTGTGGGAGAGTGTGGGAGAGTGTGGGAGAGGGAGATTTACTTTTTTATTTTAGGAGCATGGCTACTGTAAGCTTGTCCATACTCTACATGACTCTATATTTGTGTGCATATGGGCAGCAATAATTCAGCTCTGTGGGTTAAAAACACAAAAAGCAAATTTTAAAAAGTTAAAGGGGCATAAAGTTGGGCATATGATGAGGAATGTGTCCTTGGGGAAGAATAGATTAAAGAAAAAAAGGAAACACTATTTCATGAAGAGGCTGAAACAAGTACAGATCATAACAATTCCAGAACAAGAACTAGATGGTTCAGGCTTAGCCCAATGACAATTGTTCTCTCTTCTCAGGTAAGATACATTTCTTTCTATCTTTTTTATCTTGTAAAAATTGGCTCTACTATACTTTCACAGTATAGTACCTTGGTAAAGAGCATTTTCCTTCATGTTAACACCTAGGCAACAACAGTGGTTTGTAATTTGGTAATCTATAACATCAAACACAATGTGTGGTGCCCAAAAGCAAAGCTCAGTGGGTAATGGGTGATTCCAACTTTGAATGGAGACAACTTCCTACACAACTCTAAATGGTAACAATAGAACTCTTCTGCTGATATGCTTTATATTACTTGAATGACAATCACTAATTCCAATATGACTAACACATACCTATTGATAGCCTAAGACGCTGAGCTTCTGGTAGACAGATTGGAATCCTCCTTCAATGTTACACTTCCAGAGTATTATATTAAAACCCAACTATACTAGTATCAGAGCAGTGTTGAAAGGTGATGCATCTTGTAACCATGTGAGACAATGATTCAGACTTCACATGAAATATTACTCCATAAACAGAATATTTATCATCTTGGCAAAACAAGACAGTTAAAGAACTCTTCTCTGGTGTATGCTGTGGTGATATATTGTGTACCCTAATAAAATTTGCCTGAAGATCAGAGGACAGAACAAGCCACTAGATTCAACATAGGGGCCAGGCAGTGGTGGCATACACCTTTAGTCCCAGTATTTGGGAAGCACTCACATGATTAATCCCAGCACTAGGAAGGAAGTGACTCCTGGGCAGAGAAAGGTATACAAGGCTTGAGGAGATAGGAACTAAAGGTTTTTCGGCTGAGGAAGCCTTTTCAGCTAGAAGGTTTTTCAGGCTGAGGAGTCCTAGATGTAAAAGTTGGCACTGGGTATTTTATTAAAAAGACCATTTAGAAATTCTTGTTACGATATGTTTCTTGGAACAACTCTAACAGAGTCTCATCACTTTGAATGGTCCCACGGTCAATTACCCAACTGGGAGGCGCTACCTTGACAACTGCATTTTCCGTCATGTCTGCCTATCACAGAATGAGATAGAATAAAAGCAATGGTTAAAATATGGCCTAGACCTCTTCTTATTTCCTCATACAACGTGCTTCTTCTTCTTCTGAACTTTTGAATTTGTGGCAGCCTCAGAGAAAGAGTAAGATCTTACGTGAAGCCTCTTACATGAAGCGTAAGATCAGAGTGCTTTCTCAAGAGACTGACCTCTGTTCCTCACCCTTTCAAGTAGAAAACGAGCTTTCATTTGCCTTGTTCTTTATCATCTTTGTTTAGACACTAAGGTAGTGACATTATGATGGCTTTGGCAGACTACAATTTTAGTACGATACAAATCAATTTTATTGTACAAAATTAAGGTTTTTACATTCCTAAATTTATTAAGGCTAAAAAAATAACAACAGTAGCAAATATCTCTAATTAACTTTATTTGATATCTTTCATAGAAAATGTTAAATGTTTACTTTTACTTTCTCCACTACTGAAAAAACTTAGCAAAATAATCTGGCAAAAGATATTATAGGGAGACATAGTATAATATTTGTATCTTAGTGATACAATTGCCTGGTGTGCTATGGTCCTGATATCAGTCTCTGGCACTTCAATAATAGCAGTATATAAGAAAATAAAATTATTGGTGAAATTATTAAGGCCACTCCACGTAGTTAAAAGGGAGGTTTATTTTGTGGGGTACTTACAAATGAGGGGGTAGGTTACAGGGTCTGGCAAGGGTATAGCACAATCCGGCGTTGTTCTCTGGAGAACTCTGCTCGGTCTACCTCCAGCGTCCAGAGTCCGGGAACCAAGAGAGTGAGTTCTTCCCGATCCTTCGTCTTCCGCTTCCTCCTCTGCCCCGCCTTGTGGGCGTGACCATTACCAAAGCCTCAGTGGGGGTTGGAACTTCCAGGCCAATGCTGGGATGGCTACCCACTACATAAAATAGTAAAAATAATTATTAGGAAATACCATAAATTACATCAAATGAGAATATCCCAATATTATGTTTTAGTTTGATCTGCATAGTTTGAAATGGTGTGGTCCTAAATTCCAGAGGAGTTTTGGTCAGTTGACATTTCTAACTAACCCACAATATTTGTGTGTTTTATATATGTGCATGTGTGTGGCTGCACACATGTTTAAAGGCCAGAGGTTGATCTTTCTCTATTGTTCTCCATCTTCTACTTTAAAAGCCTCTTGCTGAGCCTGGAGTTCACCAATTCAGGTAAACTAGCTGGCAGTGAGTTCCAGGGTCCTCTTGTGTTCACCACAAGAGGTGAGTTACATGAGCTCACCTCATGCTGAGTTATATGAGCTCTTGCTGTCCTGTCTGGCTTTTCACATAGGTGCTGGGAAGCCTGTCTCAGTCTGTGCTGTTTACTGACTGAGTCATCTCTGCAGTTCCCAACCCATCATGTGTGCTAGATACTAACCACACTTACTCAAAGCTGCAGAGCTTTACATTGACAGCATGGGTTCAGTCGTCTTCCCTGTTAAGGAAGAAGATGTGGAGGGTGGTGGAGGCGATCTGGGCTGTTTTCTTGCCTGAGCTAATGTTCAGTATTTATAGTAACATTTCGTCCCATGCCTTGGTTTTCTCATTTCACTTGTCAGCAAGAAAACCATACATTCTGGGTGCTACATCAGAATCTGTTTTGCAGACTATATTTGCACTTGCTTAGAAAAAATAGAAGTTTTGAGGTATGTGTAAATGACATCAGTTCTTCAAACAAAACCTGCGTCTGTCCTCATCTTCACAGCCAAAATGGGGAATCTGATCACAAACAAAGCTACTATAAGTTTACAATGGATTTTGTTGATATGGATTTTATGATTGTTGTATGTTAGTAGTGTCAAAATACTGCCAAACACATCCCTTGCTATCAGTTAAGTGTCCCAGAATTTTGTTTTAACAATTACTGCTAAATGACAATAGTGTATATGCCAATCGCTACTTTCTTCTCATTAACAGATTAATCTTTTTCTAAAACTTTTTTGTTAAACAACTATAAAATAAACTTCAGAAACACATTCTTCCATTTATCTAGCAGCTAGACTATGGGCTCCTCAGAGACTTCAATAAGAACCAAAAAGGAAAAAAAAAATTTGCTTATTTATATTTCTTAATATTTCCTCTTAATTTTATTCCTCCCCATATTCCCATAATCTTGTAAAATTATTATTCACTGAAGACAAAGATCCCTCCTGGGCCCTCTGCTTTCCTTCCTTCTCATTTTAGATTTAAAATACGGGAAGATGTTTATTAGCAGGAAGAAAATACAATTGCACCTCTCAGCTTGTTGGAGGGACAGTGGTCTGGTGCCCGCCACAGGAAGACTGCCTCACAATCTGAATTTGCACTGAATGCCTTTTTAATAAAGCTAAGAGAATCTGTTTTGGAAGAGAGGTCACTCTCAAGGAGAAGATGGGCTGCTGTTCTCATGCACTTGGGTTGGTACAAAGCTGAACAGTGAGTACATAGTGCTGATCTTTGCTGACAGCTACCTATCCTTGTACCTAAAATCCATTTTTCTTACCGTGGCCAAGTATGTGTTGCGCTTACAATCCAATTTGCACAATTTGGGGCATGGTTCCTGTTCACAATCTTGCACTTTCCTTACCACTTTCTGGTCCCAGGACTTGCTATTAGTCTCCAGAGAAACCCCGTGCCTTGAACCTACATGGACTGGAAGCTGGGGTTGGAAGGTCTGCTTATCTCCAGCAGTCACAGCTGACAGGGTGAGCCCTGGAAATTTAATGGCCTTATTTAAATTTTGCTCTTATCTTTCCCTGGGTCACTGTTCCATCTCTGAGCCTCACTGTCCTAATCTATGGAATGGGAACAATCATTAAACCTCTTACAAAACACTGAGGAATAGGCCAGAACCCTGGAATCTACACAGCTCAGTCCCTGATGAACATCAAGTGCTCAATACATGTTTCCTACAGCTACTAATACATAATCATTGTATTATAAATGTGTGATTTGAACTTTATTTAATGCCTTAATGATCAATAAAGTTGCCACTGTTACTAACTTCATCTTGTAGCTAAGCTCAAAAGAAGGGATATTGAATGAGTTGGACAGGATCACTCAGCTCACCACATAGAAGAGACAAGATCAAACTGCAGAAGCCAGGCTAATCATCATGAGACTGTGTTATCTCTATTACTACCAGGTAGTACATAACAAGTACCCGTGAGTCATCTCTCTGAATTACAATGTTTTATTTACAGTAGCAATATAAATTAATACAACAAAAGCTGTTCATATTCCTATCTTTCCAATGCAGCATCTGAAAACATGGCATCACTGTTGTTGATCTTCATACCTGCAAAAGAATGAGAGAAAGTGGTCCATGTTATTTGATGGCATGTTAAATGCAACCTTTCCCCTTAATTACAATATGTGTTTGTTATATAGAGTTCAAATAACACAGAAGTATACAGAGGAAAATAATGGTTTAGATCTTCCCATCTCTCTCTTCTAATCCCAGCCCCCTGGGGAAATGTGGACCACATGTTAGCAGAAAAACTTCAAACTCCTTTCCTATTTAGAGACAATTATTTCTACACATACCCAATTATAGACAGACATGTGAATGTTTGAGTGTGCATACATATATAAAAGCCTAACTTTTATTTGAACAAGCTATAAAAAAACAGCATTAAAGTGGGTAAAACTGAAGTAAAAGTATGGATCTCTCATCAGAATCTGTGAACAAAGATAAATAATGCCAAATTGAGAAGACTCAAAGGGTTAAATGTGCACATCTTTTTCCATATTAAATGCAAACATTCCTCAGTAAATGATATGTTGCTCCTATGGTGGCCATTTTAGTGTGGGTAATTACATGACCATGCTTCCCCACAAGAATTAGGTCAATAGTACTCAGCTTTAGACATTTGTGTCACATGATACATAGAAATTGAACAAATTTACTGCATTATTCAAAACTGTTCATAGTATGTATATTCATTTTATATTCTTTCCACAACTTTGTATCTCTATTACTTCCTTGTTTCAAATACCTTTCCTTATATGTCCTCTCTTACACCTAATACCTATTTGGTCTTCAAATAACTGATCATTTGCTACCCTTGATTATTTTTGCTACTAATTCCAGGTCTTTAGGAACAGAATTGATGAAAATGAGATGGGACTCCCCGCAGGCAAAGATTTTATTAGGATACCTCTTCAAGCAAGATGCAGCTGCAACCAAGATCAGGCTGGTGGCTCTCCCAACAAAGCTAATACAGGGAACATTCCATCATGAGAATGTGGAAGAAATTTCATGTTCCAAACATTAACATATTGGACTATCATCAGATAGTCACCAATGTTCATGATTTAAAATTTCAAGTAAGTCGTCAAAATGATCTCCCTACAGCCTACAGGTCCTAAGAAAAATGAAAGTCAGCATAAACAAGATTTACTAAGTTGGAGGCCTCCCGATGGACTCCAGAGGTCATTAAACTCCCTGAAATGAAAAATAAAATCAAGCAAATGTCCCCATGTATATAGAGTGGTTGAGGAATCAGTACATGACTTTCATCAGGTTGGTGCTTCCAAAGGATGAAAAACTATGGTGTAGGTCACAGGAATAGACAGAAAGGAAAGTGTTCAGGAAGGGGCAGGCGCTCATGTGCAGCGGAGAAGTGGCTCTTGCCATAGATGGAAGGGTTTGTACAAGAATGAGTTTCTCCTCCATTTTCAGCAGCTGCTAAGGTGCCTGACATTCACAAACTACCTCCTGATATTTTTCAATGACCATACATCTCTTTATTCTGGCCTGCGTTAGCAGTGCAGAGGAGTGAAATGAAAAAGTAACAAGAAAAGTACCTCAGGCCAGGAAGGTTTATACACAAATGAGGCTTGCACATCAGTATGTTCTCAAAGCTCAGTGCACCATCCCACCCACACTCAGTTAAACACACAAAAATGGCACTGTGAATCCCTTTTTCTGTTGGTATGTGCTGGCGTATAACTAGTGTGAATGAACCTTATCATAAAACATGCCATGCACAGAGCCCTTCAGAAGACATTAGTAAGAAGGATTCCTGAGCAAAATTCCTAAACCCCAAAGAAGCCCAATGTGTGGAGCTCATTATTTCTGAAACCTAGCAGGCCCTAAAAGAAAAAAAAAATCATTTTTGCTGACTTAAATTAGAAGTGGTTTTCCACCAAATATGGGGTTGAGTAACAGACAATGCTCTCAATAATTACAAACCCATCTTGGGATGAGGTTGAACCCTGAAGTGTTAAGACAGATGTCAGTTCAAATGACAGGAGCAACTACCACTTTGTAAGCATAGAAGCAAATTCAGGATTTCTTGGGATTCACAATTGGGTTTTAGTCCTGAGCCTGTCACTTATAAGTAGACGACCCTGGACAAATCAGCCGATCTGATTTTCCTCACTTATAACATATGTAGGTTGGATCTTGTCTCCACTCATTCTCTTCTAGATATGACATTTGATAACTCAAGTGGCACTTATAAGACACTGAAAGGATAAAGATTTCTGACGGGCAGAAAAGCAGTAAGGAAAGAGTCATATCTACGTTTAAGAAATAAGTCCCTGAAAACTCATGCTGGGTTATGATTCTGTAAAGTAGTTCTTACTGTCTTATTAGAGACATGTAGACATGTTATCTTAGACAACTTAAAGCCAACGTTTAAGCTATATGTTTCCCTGGCTTAAGGATGTACAGGGCTACATCAACAAACACCTAAGTAAGATGGAATCAACATTTAAAAGTTTCTGTTTTCTTCATTTCCAAGAACCAGAAATATCTTTAACAGTTCTTCTTTGTACTGGGTATGGTGGCATGGACCTTTAATCTCAGTACTCAAGAGGCAGAAGCAGGTAGATCTCAGTGAGTTTTGGGCTAGCCTGGACTATATAGTGAGTTCTAGGCCAAAAAGGATACACAGGGAGAACTTGTTTAAATAACAAAGTTTCTCTTGCTGTGCAACAATTCTTATTGGTCCTCTGTTATATCACCATCTAGGACAGTAGTTCTAAATCCTCCTAATACTGGGACCCTTTAATATAGTTCCTTATGTTGTCTTGACCCCTAGACAAAAAATATTTCATTTCTGATTCATAATTATACTTTTGCTACTGTTATGAATTATAATATAAATACCTGATATGCAGGATATCTGATATGCAACCTCTGTAAAAGGGTTATTTGATCCCCAAGGGGTCACAACCCATTGGGTGAAAACCAAAGATCTAGGATTAAGACCAAGAATAAAGAGATTCCAGTAAAGTTGATCTTGAAGCTTGGTCTAATGTGTCTAGCACTCTCATTTTTAACCAATGTCTGGAATACTAAAAATATATTACTGGTCTCTTCTGGTGCTAGTACTTCTACGAAAACAAAAGGCATTAGAAATATATTGACTTGAAAAACATTTCTTCTGAGGAAGACAAAGTTTTAAACCTCACTCAGAAAATGCCCCTTTCTCCCTAATGGAACTATTTCAATGTGTAGCTAAAAGTTTTCTTGTGTCCTGCCTGGGCCCTGCAGTTGGGACAAATCTCTCCCATCCATGACCCACAGCCACTTGGTCCCAAATACAGTCACACAGGCTTATATTAATTTTAACTGCATGGCCATTAACTCAGGCTTACTATGGACTAGCCCTTACACTTAAACTCAGCCTATTTCTGTTAATCTGTATGTCGCCACGTGTTCCATGGCTTTTCCTTGTGCCATTAAATGCTTCTCCTTGGACTGCAAGCTGGCATCTCCTGACTCAGCCTTCCTCCACCCAGAATTCTCCTTGTCAGTTTATCCCATCTTTACTTCCTGCCTGGCTACTGGATAATCAGCTTTTCATTTATCAACCAATCAGAGCAACACATTCGCAGCATACAGAACATCCCACAGTAGCAACGGTATTTTCTGTGCTATGTTCTGAATATTGGTATCTTTCCAAGGATTCAGAGTCTGCTAGCATTGGTCACTAGGAAGGAAAAATAGGTCAGAACTTAGGCCAAAGGTTTCTGTACTAGCAACTCAGTTCCATCCAGAACCACCCTGAGTATGTTACTTCTAGAGATGAACTCCTTTTCTTAGAAAGATGGCTACTTTCGTATCTACAAACCTAGGTAGCATCAGGTAATCTCTGTGCATAATTTGGTCATTATGAATTGCCTGGGAATCTCATATTTCCACAATTTAGCCAATTACTCCATGATATGCTGCCAAATTCTCATCTTGAGCAACACAACCTTAAGTAAAAGAAAGTAGATGGATGCTGATCCACCACACTGACTGATTCACAGTGCCTCTACATCTTGTTTTCAGTCAAGTCTGAGAATGTACTATGAATGAGCTGGCTTTATGGGTGATGGTGATAAGGGGAAGGTAAAGCATTACATCTAACACCCCAGCTGAAAATAAACCAAGGGGAAAACAAAACAGTGTCTCTTTTTCAGTCTCATTTTTGGTAAAAAATGATGGTTCATTATATTCAAGAATACAGACTAGCAGTATTGATTCTTGCTTCTGATATTAATTTACGTAAACCATGTGAGTTCTTGTGTCTATAAATCAGGAATAATAGTTGATCTTAATTATTTCTTCAAAGATTCTATCTCTAAAAACTGTAACAATTATGGTATCATTGTATGAATAGGAGAAGCAGTCTAATCCATCCCCAGATGCTCAGCATGGGATTTGGCATATTAATTATTGCTGAGTGAGTGTTTACTACCATCTCCACTGGGTTTGTTTGTTATGTTTCTTTATAGCAGTAGATGTTAAAAATTCTTTCCCTACAAACTCAAGAAAAGTTGGGGGAGTGTATGGGAGAAATGGCTCAGGAGTTTAGAGCAGTTGTTGCTCTTATAGGGGACCTGAGTTTTGATTCACAGCACCTATATGGTGCTTCATAACAATCATAACTCCAATTCCAGGGGATACAATGGCTGTGGACATGGATATATGCATATACATATTTGCAGGCAAACACACTCATACATGTAAAATTAAATATAAATGTAAAGATCACAAGTAAGTAACTACAATGTCATTTTCAAAAGAGCTTGCCTCTCCACATCACCTGCTCAAAGACACTGCTTTTGCTATGCAAAATATTAGTCTGTGTGGACTAGAATCCCTACTACACATATACTTCCCTTTCTGATGTTGGTCACAAATTATAGTACCTGAAGGTTCAGCCCCTTGCTCTCATCTTTAGTTCAATAACTCACATGCCTAAGCATTGTACTGCTGCTGTTTGCAATACCAACACAGCTGTTCTATGTCATAAAGCAGGGCCCAAGCTCCAAACAGGAGCTATTACAGCATTTCTCTATGCTTTAATAAATAGGCTTGGAAAGCAGTACTATTTCCAAAATGAACTTCCAAAATATGCACTGTGACTGTTTTCAGCATAAGAAAAAAAGCTGCCACTTAGGAAATTGTGTCCATTTGGTGGAATCTTTGTTGTGGGATTTTCATTGTTATTTTCTTCATGTGATTCTAAAGAAGTATGTTTGAAGGAGTAGAAGCTGTTTTGACATTTTTAGGTGTTGCAAAAATATTCCACCTGTTGCAAAGAGCTAATTTTCAAAGCAAATACTCCATAAAATTTCCATTTTATATGCTAACTCACCTTCTTAAAAACAAATGTCTGCAGAGAACTTGGGTGGATGTATCTGTACAATAACAACACTCAAGATAGATAATGTCTTGTTCAGGTACTACATGGGTAGTTAGTTATATATAAATAGCATAGGATATGAGAGTTACCCAAAGCATAGACAAGGGATGTCAAACAGTGTAACTTGATGCCAAATGAACTTTTACACAACTAGATGTCTTAGCACATTTTATGCAGTTATAAAGGAGTAGTGAGACTTACAAGCAATTGAAATTCATCTCTTCTCAGTTCTGTAGGTTACAAAGTCCAAGATAGGAGGCTGACATCTTATGAGAAATGACTTCTAGATATGTCTTTCCATGGCAGGAATTGGAACTGTTCCTTTATGAGGATTTTTCTCCTGCTAGTGACCTCCCACTCCAGGAACAGGCATCTATCCTTGAGAGCAAGTCTTTTGGCCCTAATCACCTCTTACTAGGTATCACCTCTTAATATTCCTATAGTGGTAAATGAAATTCCCAATGCTTTATGTTTGAGGAGAGGGTTACTCTGAAATAAAACCACTGGGCAGGTGATTGTTGATACTTCAGCCATTGTAAAGTAGATAATAAGGCTTCCAAGATTAAAAACAGAAAGTTCCTTGTGGATCTCTGTGAAAGGGCATGCATGATGAATTTATAGAAATAGTTCTATTACACGGACATGACAAGTCAATTCAGATGTAATGTCAACCTGTAAGATAAGGTTATGGTGTCGAGAGAAAGGAGTCTTGCCACATTAAACTATGTTTGAGTAAGATGCACTTTCATTTCTGATGAAAGGGTAAGGGAGAAATCCATTATGGTGATTTCCATCTGTATAAATCATGCTCATGCATGCACATGCATACATCACCCTTTTTTCATTGGAGCTGATAACTACCTTAGTCCAAGATATTATCATTGCTTATTTTTGTTCTTACACAGAATTCTTTCTAAAAGAAGTGGCAGCAGCCCCAGCTACTTACTTACTATATAATTTGTGATGGCTATTCTTGGTCGTCAGTTTGACTACATCTGAAACTAACTAAAACCCAAGTAGCTGGTGGGGGGGGGTGTCTTAATTAAATCACATGAAGCAGGAAGAACCACTTTTAATCTAGATCTTCTGAAGTGTGAAGATAAACCTTTAATCCAGATGTTTTGGGGTGTGAAGATCCACCTTTAATCTGAGCCACACCTTCTGCTGGCAGCCCATAACACTGGCATGGAAAAAAGAAGCTTGCTTTCTTTGCCTGTTTGCTCTCCATCTCATTGGCAAGTCCACTCCTTCACTGGCATTAGAGTCTATTGCTTCAGGATTCCAGTGTACTGAAGACCAGCTGAGACATCCAGCCTTGTGGACTGAACAACTACTGTATCTTGACTTCTTGTAGGCAGCATTGTTGATTGGCCATTTCTCTCATAATCACCATTCTCTTTATATATAGATGCATCCTATAAGCTTTATTCCTCTACAGAGCCCTGCCATTGTGGATTAATATGGCCATTCTTCTGCTACAAAATAACATCTACCTGCATCTCTCTCGTATTAATAGTATTGATATGCCAATCCCTATATCCGAACTCTTTTTAGAGCTCATATCAAAAACCCTGGTGCTCTTTATAACCTGTGTTCTTTTGTCGATGAGGTTTTTAATAATAGTGAGAGTACTACAACACTTATACCCACCAACGTTAACCATTAGAGAGTTGTAATTTAGTTTTTACAAGTACTATTATGGATATCAGGAAAATCTTGACTGAACAATGCATCCAAATTTGCCACATCTACTGTTACTGAAACCTCTCCTAGAAGCTGGAGTAATACTCGAACACGCCAGGGGCTTGGACTTGCTTTGAGAAACCAAGGACGAGGATCATTGCTATTTGTTACTTGATTCACTAATTGTGAGATATATAAATTTGTGTGGAGCACTGAATCTTCTGGTCAAACACTGCTCGTCATTTGTGGATTATAAAGGACCAAATAGTATGGACTTACGATGGTACTCTCGTAGCAATATTCTGGATAAATTGACAATGGATAGGAATGAGCTCCATGATAAAATTACCCATTTCTAACACCTCAGAACACAGTGAAGAACAATATATTCAATGATAAAATTGACCAGCTCCAGATGCGCATAAACAGTCTAAAGGTTTCTAAGTGTGCCAGAGAAGAGAATCTTCTCTCCTGCAGCCAGAGACCTCAAGTTGTGGAAAATCAAACTGAAGGGCTCATTATAAGGTTGGCTGAGTTATAGCAAAAATTCAAGTCTCAGCCCTGTAGGGCTTTTAAAGTAAGGGCATTAATTGGTAAGGAATGGGATCCTGTATCTTGGAATGGAGATGTGTGGGAAGACCCTATTGAAGCTGAGAACTTTGAACCCTCAGATTCTCAAGGGTTTATCTCACTTGAGGAAGGCATCTCTTCACCTTTAGAAGATGATGCATACCCATCTCCAGACCCTGAAATATTTCTCTTTCTGCCTTTGACTGAGGAAATTAATCCCTTCATTGTCTGCTCAATAATCAGTGAAGTCAGGTAAGACAATACTGATGTCCCACAGGGCCCACCAATAGTTGTCTCTACAAATATAATCAGACTTATGGCAAAGCAGGCTCCTAGAGGGGAGGTAGAATGTGTAGTCCATGTAGAAATGCACTGCACTACTAAAGAACTGAATGAGTTTTCTAATTCATGCAATAAGAAGTCTGGGGAATGTGTGATTTAAAGGGTGTGGGGTAATGGTGGAAGGAACCTAAAACCTGAGCAGGCTGAGTTTATTGATAAGGGCCCTCTGAGTGGAAATCCTGGGTTTTATATGGAAGCTCACACAGTTAAGTAAGGTGTCAAAAGGTTGTTTGAACAGTTGGCTGAAGCATTTGTGAAAAGATGGCCCACAGAAAAGAAGTTGGAGATGCCTTGGATTACAGTCATGAAAGGATTTTAAGGCTCAGGAAAATTTCAATGCAGGTATGCTGAGTAAAACCAAATCCTCCACAATGGGAAGGCCAAGAAAAGATACCCTTCACTATTCCTATAAGATGCAAAATGGTGAGAAGGCACCAGCACATTTGAAGAGTTTTGTTGTCACCCCTATTCTTGTGCCAGACCTTAGGGTTAGAGATGCTGCTGCTTGTTGCAGGGCCAGGTAGCAGCATTCAATTGCCAATGGATAGGTTGCTGTAATTATTGTCATGGGCAGCACAGACAAGGTAAAGTTCATAATGGCCTAATCCATAATGGTCAGTACAGTCAAAGTGAATTTTATGGTAGCATGACCTATATGGCCCTTTGGCACTGGCTAACCAGTCATGGTGTTTCTGGCATGAAACAGATAATAAGCATACTGCATTTTCATTTGATCTGTATATATAGAAGAATGAAATAAATGAAAGGCTATATTGGATTGTGGCAAAAGGGAAACTCAGCCTGTGATTTGAACCATACTTCATTTCCAGACTTGAGACAGTTTATAGATCCAGAACCACTTGAATGAAGGTATGGCCAGCTTCCCCCAATGAAGGACTTAGATATAATATCTAAGAGTTTGACTGTCAACTTTCTCTAGTCCATAACCAGAGGGATTTAGGCTTTTCCAAGTATTCTGTTACAGGAAAGGAAACAATTGGAAATTTCAGGGTCTATTGGATAGTGGTTCTGAATTGACACTGATTTCAGGAGTTCTCAAAAAACATTGTGGCCCTTCAGTTAAAGTAGGAGCTTATGGAGGTCAGGTGATTAATGGCATTTTGGCTAGAGTCTGACTTATAGTAGGTCCAATAGGTTCCCAAATTCATCCTGTGGTTATTTCCCCTGTCCCAGAATGTATAACTTCTATATTCTCACATTCATTTCCTGATCTATGGAGTGAGCCCTATTTTGGTTGAAAAGGCTAAATGGAAGCTTTTAGAAATGCCTCTGCCAGGGAAAATAGTGAACCAATAATAGTAAATTTAGTGCCATCATCAAGGACTTGAAAGATGCAGGGTAGTAGGCCCATCTCATCTCTCTTTATCTCTCCTGATTGGCCAGTGCAGAAGACAGATGGATCGTGGAAAATGACAGTTGACTATCAAAAACTCAGCCAAGTAGTGACTTCTACTGCAGCTACTATGCTGTGGATTCTTCCACCCTGCACACCATTCACAGAGGTCCCAGGATGTGGGGGAGCACTAAGAAGGGTAGTTAACCATGGGGAGCAGGGTCTCAGGCAGAAGTAAGTACTGGCAGGTACAAGCAACCCAGGAGACTGAAGCTAGATTATATCATTCAAGTTGGCGTGGGGGGAGACAAATGAACAAGGGAGGAGTAGACTCAGTTTGCATGTGCAGACCTGATTGAAGATAGGCAAATGTTAATGATGCCTCAATTCAAACACCAAAGCACTGGGGAAGTGCAAAGAGGAAGCACAGCTGCAGAGGCAGGAATTCCCAGGCATTTGAATTAGATTAGCAGACTGCCAACTGCTGGTCCCATGATGTCTCAGGAGTCAGTTGTCTGTCATGGAAATAGAAGCTTAACTGACTCTAATGTGGTGTGGTCTTCATCTCTATGGAGTCGAGTGGGTCCAGGCTTCATTTGGGTAGGGAGTGGCTTCATTCCTGCCATGTCCTCTGAGAGATGTCCTGAGTATGGGCAACACTCTACTGTCCCTCATTTGGCCTGGGAGCCCACATCTCCCTCTTTGTTTTTTATAATGGGGCTGTGTAATCAAACATGTCAGGGTATATTGGTGAAATTATTAAGGCCACTCTACGTAGTTAAAAGGGAGGTTTATTTTGTGGGGTAACTTATAAATGAAGGGATAGGTTGTAGGGTCTAGCAAAGGTATGGCGCAGTCTGGGGGTGTTCTCTGGAGAACTCTGCTCAGTCTACCTCCAGCGTCCAGGGTCCCAGAACCAAGAGAGACCTGTCCTCTTGATCCTGGGTCTTCAGCTTCCTCCCTTAGCCCTGCCTTGTGGGTATGACCATTACCGAAGCCTCAATGGGGGTTGGAACTTCCAGGCCAAGACTGGGATGGCTACCCACTACATCTCCCCCTTTGTCTAAATAAGAAGGTTCTAACCTAATACAAGACTATATAAAAAGAAATGGTTATCAAATATTGTCCAGGAGTAATGAGGGATAGTGACCTAGATAAGTTGGAATTACAATAAATGCAAACAATATCAAGCAAAAAACACATACTAAAATCCAGGGAAGTCTAGAGCGTGGGTAGGTGGCATGTTACAAAGATCATTCCAAAAGGTGTCCTATCCTGAAGAACCTGAGTCTAATACTTAATATATTCTATCTAAGATATTATATATGTATATATACTAAGTTGTAACTATAACTGCTAGTCTTAGACCTCATCAAAGACCTGAGAAGGAATATAATAATACCTGAGAAATGGGAGAAGGACACAACCAACTTTTGGGAGTCTTGCAAGAGTAGACAGAGACAGCTGGCAGCCTAGACAGTCACCTAATGTTTCTCAGCATCGTTGGTGCATTCAAATTGGCTACAGGCCTAGAGTATCTGACAGACCATTTTCAGAAGCAGGAATTCTGAAAGACCATCTTACCCTGTCTTGGCAAAATACAGTGGTCACTTTCCTTGTGTCCTGCTTGTCCAGAAAGGACAGCATTTGTACTGTCAGCAGTTGAGGCAAGGGCAGTTCTTTGCCCAGTAGGCCATTTTGTGCCAAGAAGACAAAGTTCCAAATGGAAATGTATTAGAAGCCCAACATTCTCTCAGGATCAAATTGGTGCTGCCAGGAGCAATTGTGTCTCACATCAACAGAATTCTAAGTTATTTAAATGCCATATTCTCTAGGTCCATGAAGTGTTTGAAGATTACCTGTCCATCTGACCTATGTATTTATAAATCTGGATAACATAACTAACATAATTATAGAGATGACAAGCATAGGTGACAATAAATCTATAAGTCTTATCTACCTAAACAACCTAAGGACTAAGGCTTCATATAAATAAGGCAAACAGTCTGTAAGCAAATGTACAGTAAAAGGACAATGACTTTAAATTGTGACAATACACAAAATATCTTTAACAGAGGTAGGAATGTATAGAGCAATATGCAATATGATAATAATCCTAAATATATATCAGTATACAGAATATCTTAAACAGAAGTAGAACATACATACAGTATGACAGATAAAAATTTACATTTGTATCAATATACAAATATTTCAAATAAGAGTTAAAATATGTGTACATTATAACAAACATAGTTCTGTATTTGTATCAATATACAAATTATCTTAAATAGGAATATAAAAAGTTTATATTTGTATTAAAATATAAGAATTTATAACAGTGCAAATTACAGTGCAAATTATCTAAGGCTTCTATTTTACTAAATTTGTTTACTAATGTATATGATAATCTACCATAATATCTTATACCTATTCATTCCATTTCTTCTTTTCCCTTTTTTTTGAGACATATTTTCTTTCCTTAAGGAGAGTACTGTGAGTTTAACAGTTTCTTCCACCTCCAACCCTAGAACCATTATTCATAATCCTGAGAAATATGAAAACTTAGGGAGAAGGGATGTCGTTTTCTTAGAATTGTTTCCTACTGTTTAGGGGGCGATGGTATCTCTGTTGGGTATTGTGAGAAAGCTCAGATAGTTAAATCTCAGTTAGACTAACTGTAGATTCTGCAGCAACTCTCAAAGTAATGGGTAAGATTGTCTGAAATTCTGGCAAGAAGTGTAATATGATGATGATTATCATGGCATCATTATGGATTGGGTAGAGTTGTTGTTGTTGGGGCCTGATCTTCTTTCTGGAGACTTCAGAGATTGCTATTGGAAAAACTTATTTTTTATCAGAATGGAAGGTTTGGATTTAAAGATGACATGACATGTAAGAAAGGATTCCAAGAAATCAAGAGTAAGCATGGTGAGAATTAGAATCTTGAAGACAATGGTCCCTTATAATTGGTTTCCTTCTGTCTCACACCAGAGGGCTCTTCTGATATGGGACTGAAGAATCTCTCAACCTTTTATTTTATCAATATGCTTGGGATTTAGAGAAGGAGTGAGTCAATTCCATGTCCAAAGCCAGCTTGGTTTATAATTAAATTGGAACCACAACTATTCTAGATTGATAGAGATATAGATGTTAGATAGTGATATTTTACCCTGTGTAGATTGGTACCAATAGATTCTTTCTTTCTGTTGTAAACATCCAGATGATTTCTGGAAGATGTGTATTTCTATTATCCTGGAAAGACAAAATCAGAACCCTACCCCAACCTTTGATTGTTAAATTTTTTCTTACAACTTGAAGAGCTGTCACATTGGTAGATGATCTTTTACTTCTCCTCATCAAGGGGTTTCTCCTGTCCGAATCGAATTTTTATTAATTTTGTTGGTATCCATAGCTTTTCTTCTCCTGTGGAAACAAAAGCAAAACCCCTTCCCCAACGTAGGACATATCCAGGTTTCCATTCTGAGGTCAACATATCTTTGAAATAAACTGGTTGGTTTAGCTCAGGAGTTTTGTCTGTCGTCCAATGTCTCTCCATAGCTGTTGTTCCTTTCTCATCAGAACTGAGAAAATTCAAGGTTAATACAGCACTATGGAATCTATTTCTAGGAGTCATTGTTACCTGTTGCTGTTTATTTAGCATATACTCTAAAGTTCGATTGGGTCTTTCTATGACTACTTGGCCTGTGGGGTTGTGTGGTATACCTGTAACGTGGTTTATATTGTAATAAGCAAAGAACTGTCTCATTTTACTGGAGACATATGCTGGGGCATTATCTGTCTTAATTTCTACAGGTATTCCCATGATGGCCATAAGTTCTCATAGGTGTGTAATCACAGAATCAGCCTATTCAGAATTCATAGGAGTTGCCCACTGAAATCCTGAATAGGTGTCAATGGTATGGTGTACATACTTTAATCTTCCAAATTCTGCAAAATGAAACAACATCCATCTGCCAAATTTCATTTCTTTGTATACCTTTTGGATTGCTTCCTGCAGGTAATGGAGTTTGGTTATAGAAGGAACAAGTAGGACTTTTTTTTCACAATATCCTTAGTTTGTTGCCAAGTAATGGAGAAATCCTTCTTCAAACCTTTGCTATTTCTATTTACATGGTGTTTCTTATGAAATTCCGAGGCTTCTAGCGCATTACCTACTAGTACCTGATCAATCTCATCATTACCTTGTGCTAGATGTCCTGGCAGACCTGTATGGGATCTGATATGTGTTTATATATATATATATATATATATATATATATATATATATATATATATATATATATATATATATATATATATATATAGAGAGAGAGAGAGAGAGAGAGAGAGAGAGAGAGAGAGAGAGAGGATGTTCGCTTTTTCTGATGATTTCCTGCAATTGTATGAATAATGAAGTTAATTCTGTATTATCAGGAATAAATTCAGCAGTTTCAATATGTAAAACAACTCTCTCTGCATATTGAGAGTCAGTGACTATATTGAGGGGTTCTGAGAAGTCCGTTAGTATCATAAGAACAGCATACAGTTCTGCCTTTTGTACAGAGCTGTATAGACTTTGTACCACTTTAATTATGTCTCCTGATTTGTAGCCTGCTTTCCCTGTTTTATTTGCATCAGTATAGAATGTGAGGACTCCAGAAATTGGCTTGTGTCATACAATGTGAGGAAGGACCCGTTCAGTCTTCTTTATGAATTCTATCCTCTTGTTTTTTGGATAATCGTTGTTAATTTCTCCCAAAAAGTTACTGCAGGCTCTCTGCCAGTATTCAGTATCTTTCCATAGTGATGAAATTTCCTTATTAGTAAAGGTGCTACTGGGTCCATTCCTGTCAACTGGCAAAATCTTAATTTACCTTTTAAAATCAAATCAGAGATCTTTTCTATAAAAGTCTTTAATTTCTTATTTGGTTTACATGGTAGGAATATCCATTCCAATATAATATCTTCCCTCTGCATCAAAATACCTGTGAGGGAATGTCTGGATTGGAATATGACAAGAATGCATTTAAGTTCTGGATCCACATGATCCACATGTGCTTCTCAATTTGTCTTTTCTACTAGAGCCAATTCCTTCTCAGCTTCGGCTGATAATTCTCTTGGACTATTTAATTATTTGTCCCCTTCTAGAGTATTAGCCAAATTTTGTAGTCAATCTTTGGGTATTCCCATGATACCCAATAAGTTGGAAATGCTTCCTAACAACTTTTGAAAATTATTAAGAGTCTTTAATCGATCTCTCCTCAGTTGTACCTTTTGGAGTCTATTTTTTTGTAACTCTATCTTATATCCTAAGTAATTAATAGAATCTCCTCTTTGTATTTTTTCAGGAGCAATTTGCAGTTCCCAGTGAGGCAAAACTTTTTTTTTTACTTGTTCAAACATGCTTTCTAATGTGCCTAACTTTGAATCAGCTAATAGGATATCATCCATATAGTGATAAATTATGGATTGTGGGAACTTTACATGAATTATCTCCAATGGTTTTTGCCAAAGTATTGGCATAAGGTAGGGCTGTTTAACATTCCCTGTGGGAGGACCTTCCAATGATATCTCTTGACTGGCTGAGAATTGTTATAATTAGGAACTGTGAAGGCAAATTTTTCTCTATCATTTTTTTTGTAAGGGCATGGTAAAGAAACAGTCTTTTAAGTCAATAACTATTATAGGCCATTCTTTGGGTAGCAGAGAGAGCAAGGGCATCCCAGTCTGTAGGGAGCCCATTGACTGAAATACTTTATTAATAGCTCTCAGATCTGTCAGCATTCTCCAATTACCAGACGTTTTTTTAAATAACAAATACAGGAGAATTCTAAGGGCTGGTAGATTCTTCCATGTGTTGAGCATTTAACTGCTCTTGAACCAGCTGTTCTAAAGCTTGTAGCTTCTCTTTTGTCAAAGGCCACTGTCCAACCCAGACAGGTTTATTAGTTAGCCATTTTAAAGGTAAGGCAGTTGGTACTTCTGAGAGTTCAACAGCAGTTGTGCTCTATTTGTGTACAGCCTGAATGGTTGGTGACTGTTTTTTTATAGCATGTTATGATATTATTCCTAGAAACATGCATTGGCCTGTATTCCTTTTCTGAGAGTGTAGGAATTTTAATCTGGGTATTCCACTGTTGTAACTGATCTCAGCCCCATAGATTTACTGCTAACATTTGCTACATATGGCTTCAGGCTTCCTCTCTGTCCTTCTGGCCCTATGCATTCAACCCATCTCGAACTCTGTTTTATCTGAGATAGGGTGACAATTCCTAAAAGTTGGACATCTACCACTTGAAGAGGCCAATTCGGATGCCATGATTTTGGTGTAATTATAGTCACATCCGCACCTGTGTCTACCAGGCCCTCCAGAACCAAGCTTTAATTCAAATTCTAAGCTTTGGTCTTTGTTCATTTATGAAAGTCTGCCAAAATACTTGTTTTATTGTGTTCTTTGTATACTGTGATTCATCTATCAGAGCTGTTTTATCATCCATTGCAGTATCGGTTTTTACATTAGGTATTGGTTTATTCAGTTGTCCTGGAGAGGAATGTCTTCCACAGTGGCTGGGAGTATTCTTACCACATTTGATTTGGGGGCCTGCAAGAGTACCCCTGAGGTGTTTCCCGCTAGTAAAGGGTTGCTTCGTATATCTATTTTTTATCTGCACTCACTGGTCCAAGGTCAGCCTTTGCCACATCTTCTACATAATTCAGGAGGTGGTTGGAGTCTCCTGTTTAGGCTGTTCCTAGAAGGAGTATTACTTCTAGGATTACCCATATACAGTTTTTACTTATATGACCTGGTGTACCACATTTAAAACATTTGGTACCACAGGGCCTTCTTTCACCTCTGGGATTTGTCTCTCCTATCCAAGCCTCATTACTGTAGTTAAGAGACTCAACACCATTAGTATACTGAATCCATTCTTCCAAAGGAGCTGATCTGATCTTTAATGGTGTAAGTATTCTTTTGCATTCTGCATTAACATTGTCAAATGCCAAGGACTCAGTTAATATTTTCTTAATTCTTTATCTGACACAGCTTTTGTTATAGCTGTATTCAGCCTTTGTAAAAAATCAGTGAAGGGCTTGTGCAGCCCCTGAAATATCTTTGTGTATATCTCAGTTGCTTTTCCAGGTTCTGGAATTTTTTCCTCATGCATTCAGAGCTGCTGTACGGCATAGGGATATTGTATGCTCATCATAAATGGCTTGTACATTCCTGTCAGTGAAACATCCCTCACCAAGTATTTGATCTTGGGAGATCTCAAAACTTCTGAGTTTACCTTGTTCTAAATTTCTTGCCTCTTCTCTCAACCAGCTTTTCCACTGTAACTGCTGGCTATATTCTAGAACAGCTGAAATTAACTGATGCCAGTCATCTGGAATGATTCTATGTGAGGTAGACCACAAATTTAACATCTGTTTTATTTAAGTGGAATGTATCCCATATATAACTACTGCTTCCTTTATATTTTTAAAGTCCTTTGTTGAAATTGGTTGTAATGTATATATGTATATGGCTCGGGGTATGTGTCATCTGCTGATGAGAGCCATTTGGAGATGTTACAACCTGTATGGTCTTGCCCTTCTGCTTATTAGTTCCCTTGTCATGTTTATTGAAAGTTTCCTCCAGGGCTTGTAAATGAGCACCTAGGTTCTGTTCCAGGGAGTAAACCTTCTCTCTTTTAAGGGATTCCATATTTCTCATGGAATCATGGAAGTTTTTATGTTCTTCTGAAACACATGATTGCATGGACTTTATCTTATCATTTAATGATAATTTTTCTTCCTTATACAGTGTCTAAGTAGTTACAACTTCACTCTGGAGAGTTAGTGTTCTGTCCATTAAATATTCATATTTATTATCAATAAAATCAATTTTGGGTACAAGCCTGTTTTGTAAATCCTGGTTAGCAGATTCCAGAAAGAGAATCTTTTTCTGTAAGCCTTCATTGCTATCCTTTAAAGCCTGTATCAGTCCCAATAATGACTCATCTTTGTTCTTATTATTAAACCAGTGTTTGAACACTGTGTGAATTATTACAATGAATGCCAAAATGGTACAGGCCAGATATGCCTTAGGGTGGTCGTATATTTTCAGGAAAATGTCATTCAACACACAGGCATAAAGGTTGTTAAATTCTTGTGAGGTAATGTTGTCAGCCATATTACAAGAATTACTCAAAATTTGTTAGTCAGTTTTAAGGTGTAAAATTATCAAGTACTTTTACTTGAAATAAGTTTACCTTTCCGTGGTTTTTGGGGGTGCAGTAGCACTTTTCATCCAGCAGGAGGCATTGGTATAGCTCCTAAGCAGGGCCTGTTGGCCACCTAGGCTGGTGGCAGCTGAAGGCAGGAGCCAAGATAGCAGGGAGCCAGCACTCAGGGAGGAGTGTGAATGCCTCACTCACAGTGGTTTTCACTGGTCTTGGGGCTAAGCTAGGGAACTGAGACCGGACTAGCTGCTCCCTTTTTTGGGAATGGAAACGTGTAGGCATTCCCTGGTTAAATGGAACTTTGCCTGCGTGTTTAGGTACCCACCTGCTGGGGAGGAGGCTGAGGGAGGGAGCCGCCCAGGCCTTTGGAATTTGCCCCATGTGAGCACCAGATATTGGTGAAATTATTAAGGTCACTTCATGTAGTTAATAGGGGGGGATTATTTTGTGGGTAACTTATAAATGAAGGGATAGGTTGTAGGGTTTGGCAAAGGTATGGTGCAGTCTGGTGGTGTTCTCTGGAGAACTCTGATAGGTCTACCTCCAGCGTCCATGGTCCCAGAACCAAGAGAACTTCTCCTCTCAATCCTGGGTCTTCAGCTTCCTCTCTCAGTCCTGCCTTGTGGGCGTGACCATTACCAAAGCCTCAATGGGGGTTGGAACTTCCAGACCAAGGCTAGGATGGCTACCCAGTACAAGTGTAGTCTGTAGACTTGGTTGGCAGTGACTTTTGACCATATTAGTAACTTGTTTTTTGACAAACTGTGCAAGGCATAGTGCAAGAGGGAGGAGGGCTCTGATGGCTGTGATCCAGCCCATCAAGGGTAAGAGCCAGGCAAGGAGGGGGTTGGAGTACCAGGGAGCAGAGTCATTGAAGGTGTGTCAGGACCTCAAATTGTTGCAATGTTCATGGAGGGTTTTAATATTTTGTTCAACTAACCCCTATTCATTTACATAGAAACAACATTCGTCCCCTAGGATGATACAAGTCTGCCCCCCCCCATTTTCATTCTGTTGTCAAGACATTCAGAGTCCTTCTATTTGTAGTACAACTCAGGCAATAATGGTCATTTGTCATTGGAGGGCACCCAGGCTATCTGTGGTGCTGGCCATGGATTGATATAGTTTGTCTTTGAAGTCACCAGCTAACTGGTAGGTCTCTACCAATGCTTCTCCCAGTGAGAAGGTAAGTAAAAGAAGTAATATAGGACTTCCCACAGTACTAAGAAGGTTAGTTAACCATGGGGAGCATGAAAATGGGGATATATACCAATTTTGACTGTTTGAATGTAACTGCTTTCTGTTCTTATTTCTTTATTTAATCAGACTTAACCTTTTTCTATTTCCCAATGGTTAGCATAAAAGAACATGGTTTTCTAAGAACTGTGTGGAGTCCCCTCTGTTGCATTAAGAAGATGTCAAGTCCCCTTCTGTTCTGCAGTATGACCTCTGCCAGTGAATCCAAGCACCAGCCATTTACTTCAGATCCTCTTTTTGTAATGTTTCCTTGAATAAAGCCAGATTATAATCCTGTATGGTTTGTATAGAAATAATAATTTTCTCTTCAAGCTATATATCATTCTTCAATTCTGTATAAAGCAGGTCAGGTGCCTATCATATTGTAGAACTATTTTAGTTAATGAATCTACCAGCTGACAAATCTGTGCTCACTTTCTTGGTATGCCAATGGATATTATAGGTAACCATTTTTTCCCATCTTCCAGGAAGTTTCCTTTTGACTTAGCATTTCAACCTGTTATGGATGTATGGGGCGCAAGGGGCAAGTATTACCTTCTATAACTAGTTCTTGCTGAAAGTGGGGCATCAGTTGTCAGGGCCCAAGAAGGCTGAAACACCAGTCAAAGACTATGTAACAAGGCATTTATCAGGATCACCTGGTAATGTGACCCAACTATATTAAAAAAAAAAAAAAAGAAAGAAACAGTCACATTGGCTGGACTGGTCCATGTCAGATTTTAGCAAGTCCAGGGCTTATAGTCATTTGGATCAGGTTGTAGTTAGGAGCTGATGCTTGGATGTGTCTGTCAGCACAGTGGAAACTTGCTGTGAAAGACAGAGTCTAGGGACAGAAGTTAAAATTTAGGAACTGATAAAAAAACTTACATTTTGAATTTCTATTCCATGGAATTGGTAGCTGGGAGAGAGCAGAATCCCTCAACTTGTCTGGGAGCCCATACTATGCCAGATGTGGTGTCCTTACTTGAACAGATTGACACATCTCCTTGTACATGGTATACAGCTATTGATCTAGCAAAAGCCTTTTTTTCTCATTACCTCTCCATAATGACCACCAGAAGCAATTTGCTTTTAGCTGCCAAGGCCAGCAAGATACTTTTATAGTCTTACCTCAAAGATATATTACTTTCCAACTCTGTGTTATAACTTAGTTAGAAGGAATGTCAAACCTTGATCACCTGTCTCTTTCACAAAATATCATATTGTTGCACTACATTGATAATATTATGCTGAATGGATCAAGTGAGCATGGGGTAGCTGTGGTGACATTTAATTTGTGCTGAAGTATGGTGATATTTTATTTGTGCTTTAATAAATAAAGCTTTCCTGGAAATCAGAGGAAATAGCAAGCCATTTTAAGTAAACAAAGAAGTTGGGCAATGGTAACACATGCCCTTAATCCTATCCCTTGGCAGGCAGGATCTCTGTGTGTTCAAAGCCACACTGAAAACACAGCCAGGTGTGGTGCCACATGCCTTAAACCCAAAACTAGTTAACCATGGAGGTCTGGAGGTTTGTACAGATGGACAGGAAGTGACAGAGTTAACTAGGAAGAGGAAGTGAATTTGCTGAATGGAGAGAGCAAATCAGATGGCAAAACAGCAATGCAATAAAGGCATGGATAGATGGGAAGTAGTTCACATTTGGAAGCTGCAGAGTTGGTGAGATAAGGTTGGTTGGTGGCTTTCCCTATTTCCCTAATCTATCCCAGGCTTTCACCCATATAACTTGCTCTGTGTTTTTTATTTAATAAGACAGTTTAGAAACTCTTCTACAATTGGCTCTCCAACATGACAGGAATTCATTAAAAAACTGCTTGTGTATTTACAGGGCCCATGGATCAGGCCTGGTTGCATGGCTCAGACCAGAGCAGATGGCCAGAATTTCTTTACCTTTCTCCCTCCTCGTGGGTGGTAGGCTCTTTCTTTCTGGATTCCCATCTTGGACTGCCATCACACTAGGTAGTTCTTCTACTGTTCAATGCAGCCAATAGAGTTGGTAAGTCAATTAAGATATCTTAAAGGGTGAATTAGTTAAAAGATAATTTTTCCCATATTAAAAAATGGGAAACAGTTTTACTATGGAATTCCAAACTCTGTTCGATAACAGATTAGGCAGTCTGAAAAGTGAAACCATTAAATGAGAGGATAATTAATATTGATGGGATATACATATTGTCAATTATGAATTTTATTTGTTTGATCATTTTTATTTTAGCATTAAAAAGGTTGGTCAATTTAAGTACCAAGATAAAAGCTTTAGAAAAACCTGTTAAAATGAATCATAGAGAAATTCAGACCCAGACAGGAGAACTTAAAGGTGAATGTACCTCAGGATTGACTTTAGAAAAGCCTGTTGAAATGAAATATAGAGAAATTCAGACCCAGACAGAAGAATTTAAAGGTGAAATTATTTCAGGATTGAATTATACAGTTCCAGAGAGACAGGTTGTTTTCAAACAAACGAACATAATCTATCCAGTAACCTTACAGGAATTACCTGCTCAAGGGCATGTACAAGCTAATTGGACTCCAGGAGAAATGTCAGATTTAAGGAGATTTAAGGAAGCCATAGTATCATATGGCATGCATTATCCATTTGTAAAGCAGATGTTAAACTTGTGGTCAACTTGTAATAGAATTATCTCTCAGGAATGGAAAAAGTTAATTACAGCTGCCCTAGAGGCCAGTCCACAGTTACACTGGAAAACATGGTTAAAAAGGAGGCTAGGGTTGGGGATTTAGCAAAGTGGTAGAGCACTTGCCTAGCAAGTGCAAAGCCCTGGCTTTGGTCCTCAGCTCAAAAAAAAGAGGAGGCTAAAACAATAAAACAACAATGTAGTACTAGAGGTGTGAAAATTTCCCAGGATCAGCTTCTGGGACAAGGCAATAATGCTGATATACAAAGACAATGTTTATGTGATAACCAAACCTTCATTCTATGCCACATGGCAACCATGAATGCATGGGACAGAATTGAGGAAGCAGGAAAAAATATTGAGTCATTTACGATAGTTATACAAGGCCCTAGAGAATCCTTCATGGATTTCATACAAAGGATGTTTTCAGCAGTAAATAGAATCATACTAAATTCAGAAGCTAGACATATAATAATTGAATCTTTGGCATTTGAGTACACAAATGCAACATGCAAAAGAATAATCAGGCCACTAAAGGCAAGATTAGCACCCCTGGAGGATTGGATTAGGGACACAATTAATATTGAGTCTCATGACCATAATGATATGTGGATAGGTTAATATTGAGTCTCATGACCATGATGATATGTGGATAGGAGAGGTGATATAAAGAGCTTTGAGGAAAAATAATAATGTCAGATGTTTTAATTGTAAGCAAGGTCATGTGAAAAGTGATTGTAAACAGGGCATTCTTAGAAAAAATGTTTATTCAAGGAACAATAGCAACAGAATGCTCCTCCCTTCTGGACTATGTAGAAGGTGTGGTAAGGGTAAATATTGGACTAACAAATGTAGATCAACAAGGGACAGACAAGGTAACCCTTTACCTCTGCTATTGGGAAACTCTTTGAGGGGCATCATACAGGCCCCCACAGAATATTCAGTTCAGACCTTTTCTGCCATAGTGGAAGAAACTCCTCCTCAGAGCAATTAAATAATCAAATGCCTATTGGAATAAACCAGTCTGTTCAGGGTGACAGAACAGCTATAGTGGAGAGAACAGGAAATTTAGGAGAAACCATAAAGCCAATTTTTTGGTAAACTTCTATAAATGAACAAAGACTAAAATTAAAAATACGAATAAATGACATTCTCTTGGAAGGTCTGGTAGACAAAGGTGCAGGTGTTACAATAATTGCACCAGGATATTGGCACACAAATTGGCCTCTTCAGGAGGTGAATATTCAGCTGTTAGGGATTGGAACACTCTCTCAAGTGAAACAGAGTGCAAGATGGCTCAAATGTATAGGACCAGACGGACAGAGAAGAAAATTAAAGCCACATCTGACTAATATAGCTATGAATTTATGGGGACATAATCTATTACAACAATGGAATACCCAGATTAACATTCCTCCAACCTCAGAAACAAACCATAAACTAACACTTGTTTCTGAGAGAAATATTATGAGATATTATTATAAAGAACAGTCACTGGCCATCCAGATTGTACAAGAACAGGGCATAACTGCTGATCTTCTAAAGACACCAGAAGCTCTACCTTTACAGTGGTTAACAGACAAGCCTATATGGGTTTAGCAATGGCTTTTAACAACAGAGATGCTGGTTGGTACAAGAGCACTTAAGTGATCAATATATTAAAGAATCAACCAGCCCTTGGAATTCTCCTGAATTTGTTATTAAAAAGAAATCTGGTAAATGGAGAATGGTAACAGACCTGAGAGCAATTAACTAGATAATTCAACCAATAGTCTCTCTACAATCTGGAATTCCTTTGCCTACTTTGTTACCTAAAGGATGGCCTCTTATAGTTATTGACTTAAAAGACTGTTTCTTCACAATACCTTTACAAGAAGAAGACAGAAAGATTTGCCTTCACGATGCCTACTTATAATAATTATCAGCTGGTTAAGAGTTATTAATGAAGGGTCCTCCCACAGGAAAAGTTAAATAGCTCAACCCCATGCCAATATATTGTATGACAGCCATTAGAAATAATATGTAAACTATTTCCTAAATCTACAATTTATCATTATATAGACAATATTTTACTAGCCAATTCAAATGCAGATACTTTAGAAAGAATGTTTGAAGAAGTAAGGAAAATTTTGCCTTGTTGAGGATTACAAATTGCTCCTATAAAGATACAAAGGGGAGATTCTATTAATCATTTAGGATAAAAAAAATAGGTCTACAAAAATTATACTTCAAAAGGCACAAATTAGGAGAGATCAATTATGGACTCTTAATTACTTTCTAAGATTATTCAGGGACATTTTCTATCTTTGAACTATTGTTGGGGTAAAAATAATGATGAACTCAGTAATTTGTTCAAAACATTAGAAGACGACAAGGACATAAATAGTCCAAGATAATTATCAGCTGAATCTGAGAAAGAATTGGCCTTGGTGGAAATGAGAGTACAGGAAAGATATGTGGATCATATGGATCCAAAAGTTGATTGCATTTTGGTTATTTTACCATCTGAGCATTCTCCTACAGAATTTTAATGCAGAGGGAAGATATTACATTGTAATGGATACTTCTACCAAATAAACAGGGCAAAAAATTGAAAACATATGTGGAAAAGATCTCTAACTTGATTTTAAAAGGAAAATTGAGACTCTGTCAATTAGCAGGAATAGACCCAGCAGAAATTGTAGTATCTTTAACTTAGGGTAACATTGAGAAATTATAGGCAGAAAGTGAACCTTGGCAAAGAGCTTGCAGTAATTTTTTGGGAAAGATTAACAGCAAATATCCCAAAAGTGAGAGAGCTCAATTTATAAAGAGAGCTGATTGGATTCTGCCTCTCATTGTTCAGGAAACACCCATATCTGGAGCCCATACATTTTATACAGATGCAGACAAACAAGGAAAGGCAGGTTATTAGTCAGAAAATTTAAGTGAAATGGTTCAAAGTCCTTGTAATTTGGTTAAAAAATAAGAATTATATGCTATTCTGATGGTATTAATGGACTTTTCAGAACCTCTTAACATAGTTACTGACTCAATATGCTGAAAGAGAGGTTTTATACATTGAGGCTGCAGACTTTATGCACAATGAGTCAGAAGTAACATTATTATTTATTCAGTTACAAAATATAATCAGGAATAGGAAGCATCCCTTACATATAACTCACATCAGATCTCATACATGTCTGCCAGGCCCTCTATTAAAAGGTACTGATGAGATTTAAAAACTGTTGATAGGAAACATGCTGGAGGCCTCAGAATTTCATACAAAACATAATGTCAATAGTAACTTCTTAAAAAAGGAGTTTTCTATAACCTGGCAACAAGCCAAGGAAATTATAAGGAAATGTCTTACTTCTTCCTTTTACAATCAAACTCCACTATCAGCAGGATGTAACCCAAAGGGTACTCAGAGGAATGAAATCTGGCATATGAATGCATTTCATTTTGCAGAATTTGGAAAATTGAAATATGTACATCACACTATTGATACTTATTCAGAAATTCAGTGAGCAACTGCTTTGAGTTCGGAAAAAGCTGATTTGGTAATCATACATTTGCTAGGTGTTATGGCCATCATGGGTATACTTGAACAAATTAAAACTGACAATGCTCCAGAATATGTGGTAAAATAAAAACAGTTATTTGCTTATTACAATATAAAGCATATTACAGGTATACCACAGAAGCCTAGTCAAGCAGTTATAGAAAGATCAAATTGAATCCTAAAAGATATGCTAAATAAACATAAAGGGTTAACAAAGCCCCCCAGAAATAGATTACATAATTCTCTATTAACTTTGAATTTTCTCAGCTACAGAGAGACATTGGATTAAAAAAAAAAAAAAACCTACAGAATTAAATCAGCCTATATACTTGAAGGATGTTCTGACCTCAGAATGGAAACCAGGATATGTGTTACATTGGAAACCAGGTTTTGCTTTTGTTCCTACAGGAGAAGAAAATCTAGGGATACCATCAAAATTGGCAAAGGTTTGATTTGAACAAGAGATACCTGTTAATTAGAAAAGGTGATATTTCATCTACCAGTGTGACTATCCAATTTAAAATTAACTTATACAACTAACAAATGCTTTTAGTTCAATCAGATGTTACTTGCCTAAAGGGACCCTCCCCAAAGTTAGGCTTGGGGGAAGTTTTTTGTTTTTGTCTTTCTGGAGAATGAAGGCTAAGGAATCTGAAAAACACTGGGAAAATGGGACAAACAAATCTGAACAAAAGGGACAAACCATCCAGAAGAAATGTCCCAAGTGAAAGAGTAAATTGGCCTAGTTGTGTATCTCATATAAAATCTCATAAGTCTTTCTAAACGTTTGTTTCTGCTCTTCTCTACAGATAGTTAACACAAACGGTCTTTTTGTAGTCCCAGTTCAATTAAAAATTAAATCTGTCTTTGGAGTTAAGAATGGCTCTCTCCTTCTGTAAACCCAAGCATGTTTGTTAAAAGAAAAATGCAAAACCTCTGTATTGTGTCTGAAGAGACATCTGATATGGGAGAGAAAAAAAAAACCACTAAAATTTAGGGACTATTGCCACCAATCTCATAACTCTTTGGTTCTGTTTTGATTCTTTAAACTTTTCTTAGGGTATGAATTTATATCAAAATTTAGAAGCAAATTTGAAGTCTCCAGAAAGATTATGGGGACCCACAATGACGATTCCACATGGACAATAGTAATACCACAAAGTTGACAAACATCACCCAAAGATCAGCTTTGAAACACAAACTGCTCAGGACAATTTTGAGATGACTAGGTGAGATAATCTAGCCTTACAGGCTAACGAGGACTTGAGATAAGCCCTGAACTTTTGCATTATGCAGAGATTGGACAATAAATAATACAGCTACCACTCCCATAACTTGACAATTAACCTAAAATATTTCTTTTTAGAATCCCTTAAAGATGTCTTTGCCTATAAACAGCATGGAATATTTTCTCTGAGTTTGTCAAATGGAAATAGATTAGACATTGTTGTTCTATTTATTGCTTGTATATATTGTATATAGTTATTGTTCTTTTTGTATATAGTTTTTCTTATATTAGTTATAACTTTTTATTTTTAATTTTTTGGGGGGAGCTGAGGGTCAAACCCAGGGCCTTACACTTGCTAGGCAAGCACTCTACCACTGAGCTAAATCTGCAACCATTATTTTTAATTTTTATTAGACAAAAAAGAGGAAATACAGTCATACTTTATTTGTGCTGAAATGTGGATATATTTTATTTGTGCTTTAATAAATAAGGTTTGCCTGGAGATCGGAGGAAATAGCAAGCTATTTTAAGTAAACAAAGAAGTTCGGCAATGGTAGCACATGCCCTTAATCCTATCACTTGGCAGGCAGGATCTCTGTGTGTTCAAGACCACACTGGAAAAAGAGCCAGGTGTGCTGCCACATGCCTTAAGTTCCAAAAATAGTTAACCATGGAAGTTTGGAGGTCTGTACAGACAGACAGGATGTGACAGAACTAGGTAAGAAGAGGAAGTGATGTAGCTGAATGGAGAAAGTAAATCAGATGACAGAACAGCAAGGCAATAAAGGCATGGGTAGTTACAGGAAGTAACTCAATTTGGAAGCTGCAGAGTTGGCTGTAAGGTTGGCTGATGCCTTTCCCCAGTTCTCTGATTTCTCCCAGGCTTTCACCCATATATCTGGCTCTGTGTTTTTTATTTAATATGACCATTTAGAAATTCATCTACAGGTAGCAACCACTTTGTTCTTGTTGGTAACACAGATGGACATCAGTGAATGATGTGGAGGTTCAAATGAGAATTTCCCCTGCCTAGGCTCATATATTTGGATGCTGGGTCAACAGGGAGTGGAACTGTTTGAAATGCTTAGGAGGTGTGGTCTTGTTTTAGTATGTGTGGACTTGTTGGAAGTATGTCACTGGGGGTAGGCTTTTAGGTTTCAAGATCCCATGTCAGACCCAGAGTTTCTCTCTCTCTTTATTTCTCTCTCTCTCCCTCTCTCTCTATATTACTCTGTATCTGTGAATCAGAATGTAGCTCTCAGCCACTGCTCCAGCAACATGTATACCACCATGCTCCTACCATAAATGATAATGTATTGACCAGTGAAACTGCGCAAGCCTCCAAGTAAATGTTCATAAGAGTTGCTGTAGTCATTCTGTCCCTTCACTCAGTAGAACAGTAACTAAGACAGAACTTGATACCAGAAACTGGAATATTGCTGTGACAGGTATAACCATGCTGTTTGTTGGAAGAATATGGAAGACTCTGGGACTTTAGACTAGAAAATAGTTGGATGCTTTAATGCAACTTAATAGATCATCCTAGTAGAAGTATAGAAGACAGTGCTGATGGCAAATTGAACTGTAAGGGCCAAGCTTGAAAAGTTTGAAAGGGGAAGAATATTAGTAAGTGGCCTAGAGACATTGTGTGATATTTTGGCAAAGAATGTGGTTGCTTTTTGCCTTTGTCCTAAAAGTCTGTCTGAGACTAACTTGAAGAGCTTTGGACAAATGGCCTTGGCAGAGGACACTTCAAGACAGCCTAGTATATTGACTGTATAGTGTCCATGTTTATGCAAATCTATAAGGAAAAGGAACAAAAGGGACAAGGAAAGGTACAAAATGCACAGTTTGAAGAGAAAAGGAGCTGCAGGAAATACTTTGTTAGAGCCAAATCTTATGATAAAGTAGAAAAAAAAATTTGAAGAAAAGTCTGATGATAAATGGAATAAAGTGAGTGGTGACCTTAGGGCAAGACACCACCCAGCTAAGCTTCTAACTTGTGAAAAGGTGTTAAAGCAAAGCTTAGAGCCCATAATGGTGGTGCATAACTTTGATTCCAGCAGTCAGGAGACCCAGGCAGGTGGATTTCTGAGTTCAAGTCCAGCCTGGTCTATAGATTGAGTTCCAAGACAGCCAGGTTTAAGCAGTAAAGGGAACTATCAACAGCAGCAATTTGGGCAAATGTATTTGATGGGGGGGGGCAAGTTGATCGCAGTCAAACAGTAGAATTTGGCAGCTTCAGCCATGCAGTTCTGGCTTCAGAGCCAAGGATAAAAGAAAGGGTTTGTGCTTGTCAGGAGTGTCACTGCATCAAGTTCCAGAGAAGCCATTGTGTGATCCTGTGAAGAGAAAGCCTGGATTGTGTTGAAGATGCCAAAATGTTGGAAATACCAGAGTTGTGAGATACCTGCCAAGGATAACTGAAGGTCAGATGTGGAACTAGCCCAAGAAAAAGGAATATGTTTCAGTGCCACTGGCAAGAACACAACAAAAGTTATATTTTATTGTTCTGAGAGTCATCATACAATGTTCACACACTAAGTTTCTAACTGTCGTCCTAAACCTATTTCCCCAAAGTTGCTCACCTATGCACTGTTGTGTTCAGTGTCATAACATAGTCTCCAATTCAAGGGTCAGGATCCCAGGAGAGACTCTCTAGTTGTAGGAAAGGTCAAGGTGGTATCTCTCCAGCAGTCCTGAAGATGTGAAAAGCAATGCATTACTCTTGGTTTCAGCTTATATACTGTCAAATGGGTGTTGTAAACTTCTCAGCTTATGTAGTTCTATGTCTGGTTATCCTAGTAAGTGATATCACTAGTGAAGTCTTAGGTGTTGTGGGGCTCCTAAGTTATTTTTACATAACTAAAAGGATTTTTTTTTCTGTGCTCATTATATGTAGTCAACTGGAGTTAAAAATATGAAGAACAGAAATCATTTCCATGGAATCAGACATGGAAATTCAGAATTTGGAGTTTGCTGAGCTGGTTTTTGGTCTTGTATTGGTCTATTATTTCGTCATTATACTCCCTTTCTGTCCTTTTGGGATGATGATGTATATATCCTGTGCCATTGTATTTTGGAAGTGTATGATTTGCTTTTTTTGGTCTTTCAGGGTATTATAGTTAAGAGATTGCTATGAGTCTTATAAAAAAATTTGAACTACTGTGGCATGTTGTTCTGTATGCTGGGAATGTGTGTTGCTCTGACTGGTTGATAAATAAAGTGGTTTGGCCAATGGTAAGGCAGAATAAGTTTACTTGGGACATTCCAACTAGAGAGAGGAAGGAGAAAGGCAGAGCTGAGGAGATGCTGCTAGCTGTCACCAGTAGAAGCAAGATATAAATTACTGGTAAGTCACAAGCCACATGGCAAAGTATATATTTATAGAAATGGGTTAATTTAAGGTATAAGAGCTAACTAGAGAGAAGCCTGAGCCATTAGGCCATATAGTTTGAAAATAATATAAGCCTCTATGTGTTTATTTGGGTCTGAGTGGCTGAGGACCTGGGTAGGACCAGAGAAAACTCCAGCTACATTGAACTTTAAACAATGTTGAGACCATGATAGAATATGGCAATTTTTGAAAATGGACTAATACATTTTGCATTATGATATTGTTAAAAGCTTTTGGGGTTCAGGGGGTGGAATGTGGTGGTTTGAATAATAATGACCCCTATAGGCTCATCAATTTGAATGCTTAGTCACCAAGGAATGGAACTAGTTGAAAGGATTAGGAGATGTAGTCTTGTTGGAGGAAGTATGGCGTTGGGGCAAGGCTTTGAGGTTTCAAAAACCTATGCCAGGTTTCTCTCTCTCTCTCTCTCTCTCTCTCTCTCTCTCTCTCTTTCTCTCTCTCTCTCTTTCTCTCTGTCACACATACACACACACACACTCCTATGAATCAGGATATAGCTCTCAGCTACTGCTGCAACATTATACCTGCCTTCAGCCTCCCTGCCATGATAATGGACTAAGTCTCTGAAACTGTAAGCAAGCTCCCAGTTAAATGCTTTATTTCATAAGAGTTGCCTTGATCATTATGTCTCTTCATAGAAATAGACCAGTAATTGAGAGAGATGGAAAATAAATCCAACAAAAATTCAAGGGCCTTCTCCTTCAGTAAAATTCTTAGGAGTCCAGTGGTGTGGGGCATGCAGATATATTCCTTCTAAGGTGAAGGATAAGTTATTGCACCTAGCCCTTCCCATTATCAAGAAAGATACAACATTTAGAGGATTTATTTGGATTCTGGAGACAACACATTCCTCACTTGGCTATGTTACTCCAGCACATAGACTAAATGACTTGGAAAGCTGTTAGCTTTGTGTGGGGCCTGGAACAGGAGAAGGCTCTTCAATAGGTCCTGGCTGCTGTTCAGGCCACTGTACCATTTAGGCCATATGATCCAGTAGACCTGGTGGTACTTGAGGTGTCAGTCACAGATAGGAATGCTGTTTAGAGCCTTTGGCAGGCTCCTAGAAGTGAATAACAGAAGAGACCTTTGGGATTTTATAGCAAAGCTCTAGTATCTGTAAACTTCTATTCTCCCTTTGCAAGACACCTCTTGGCTTGCTGTTCAGCCTTAGTATAAATTGAATGTTTGACAATAGGCCACAAAATTAACACAAGGAATGAGCTGCCCATAATTAGCTAGATGTTTTATGATCCATGAAGTCCTAAAGTAGGACATGCATGGCAGCAATCCATTATCAAATGGAAGTGGTATATACATGATTGGGCCTAAGAAGGTCCTGAAGGCACAAACAAATTACATGAAGATGTTGCCCAAATGCCTACATTTTCTACTCACATTACAATTTCATCTGCTGCCAAGCATGCACTTATAATTTCATGGTGTGTGATATGGTCAGTTGTCTGCAGAAAAGAAGACTAGGTCCTGGTTTACTGATGGCTTTGCACATTATTCAGGCACTACCAAGAAATGGACAAGAGCAGCATGAACAACCCCTTTCTGGGATAAAAATAAAGGGACTCTTCTCAGTAGGCAGAAGTTTTTGTGGTACACATGGTCATACATTTTGTTTGGAAGGAGAAATGGCCAGATGTGCAGTTATTCGCTGATTCATGAAGCTGTAGCCAATGGTTTAGCTGGATGGTCAGGTACTTTAATGGTCAGAGTGCTATTGGAAAATTGGTGAGAAAGGCATCTGGGAAAGAAGTATGTGGATAGACCTCTCCAAATTGGTAAAGGATGAAGAGAAACCTGTACCTTATATAAATGCTCACCAAAAGATGACTCCAGCAGAGTTTAATAATCAAGCAGATAGTATGACATGTTCTATGGACTGTCAGCCACTTTTCCATAGCCATCCTTGCCATTGTACAATGGTTCCACTAACAAAGTTGTTATTGAGGCAGAGATGGAGGATATGAGTGGGTTTTACAATAGGACTTCCACTCAACAAATTTGACTTGGCCACAGCTGCTGCTGAGTAGTGGCTCTGCCTATAATAGAGACCAACATTGATCCCAAGTTCTCCCTCTATTGAATGCTCATGATGTGCTTGTCAAGATCATTTGATTATAAGACTAGTGTTTTCCCCTGGTCACTAGGATTCACACACACACACACACACACACACACACAGAGAGAGAGAGAGAGAGAGAGAGAGAGAGAGAGAGAGAGAGAAAGAGAGATGCCTTTATGCCATTGCCACACTGTTGTTACTGGGGACTAAACCCAGGGCCTTGTGCATGAGAAGCAGGTACTCTACTACTAAGCTATTTATCCAGACCATACTGTTTTGATTACAATAGCTTTGGAGTAATTTCTGAAAACAGAAGTGGCAGTCCTCCAATTTTATACATGCTTTTCAACACTGACATGGATATGTTGGATATCTTGGGACATTGTATAAAATTAGGGATTAATTTTTCTATCTCTGCAAAAAACATTGCCAGGACTTTGGTAATGATTAATCTGTAAATGCTTATTTATGTATTATTGCCATAGTAACACCATTAAGTCTTCCAACATATGAACATGGATTTCTTTGCATTTATTTGTCTTTTATAAAAATAGTGTTTTACAGCTTTTGAGTCTAATCCAATCTGGACACTCAAGCAAGAGAGAGAGATTTTTAAATTGTCAATTAAACCATGTAGTTACTTTGCCTAAAAGTTACAGTGCTTTGGCCATGTCCTTATAAATGCACTGATAGCCCCACGTTCCTGTTCAACCCACACATGGCCTACCTCTCTAATGCTGTCTCATATGGCCATCAGCTCATATTCTCCACCTGCCATAGCTGTGTTCAGATCTTAGAACACTCTCTAGCTGCCATAGCTGTGTTCAGATCGTAGAACATTCCAGGATTTTCCTTGCTTCATTTTTTACAAGGTGGTTCCTCTACCTGTAACACCCCTCATCTTTTATCTCCTTTTTCTTTCTTTCTCATTGTTCAGGTTTTGCATCAATTACAACTCCTGCGGGAGGCTACCCTGAAGGACCCATGGTCGGTTAACCTGCCATTTGTCATTGTTCTTTGTGTACTATGCTCACAGCACTTAGCCAGATAGATATGTTTATTTGCATCTTTGATTGCTGTTTTGTTTCTATTGCAGTGCTTGGGTTGAACATGCATGCTGACCTATATACTCCCTGACTACTCTTTCCTATGTGTTTGCCCAGCTCCACCAAAGCAAGGACTTTAGCCTTCTGCTTATCCTACTGTTTATCCCTGTGTCTGGTTCATTGTTGGCCTGCAATGTGAAATAACCAGTTTGCAATTCTACTATACCATATAGGCATGAAACTGTTTTCAAAGGGATCAGCAGGAAACAGGAATGCTCTATATCCCGGTGGTGGATGAGTTAAGGACATATCAACTCTACTAGAAATAGGAATACTCCATAGTGATGGTATACAGGTTAAAGACATACCAAACCTACTTGAACCATATCTATTTGGGCCTACAAATTCAATGATTTAGACCAAAGATCTTGACAGAAGAAGTAATACTTTAAATTGTCCATCATAACTCTTTCCATAGCTCTGGTAGATTTCACTTATTAAGACTAATAAAGAAGCAACAGCCATTTGAAGATGTATTCTATGATCAGAGCTTCTAGCAGAGGACCTCTTTAGGTCTTACTATTTTTTCTAACTCAGTGGTTCTAGACCTTCCTGATGCTGAGACCCTTAAATAAATTTCCTCATGTTTTGGTGATGCCCAACTTAAAATTACCTTTGTTGCTACTTCATAACTGTGAATTTTCTATGGTTATAAATCGCAATGTAAATATCTGATATGCAGGATGATTTTAG